>NW_010338489.1:15968-25931 GCF_000700745.2 Antrostomus carolinensis
CCTGTATTAAAAAAACATTACATAGTATGTAGTCACTGTTCTTTTAAGACAATGGGTTGTGGCTGCCCATGTGTAGAGTGGATATTAAAAATTATTATTAGATCCCCCTTTTATCTTTCCCATTTCATATCTATGGCAGGATACAATTTCTGTTCGCAAGAGACTGGCAAATCTGATCGTTTATTTTCCTGGTCTCCATCAGACTGGAAAGAGAGCTTTGTGATTTTTCACTTGCTTGAACTGTGAGATTTAAATAGCTTCTAAAATAAAAGTAATGAATGACTTATCTGTTTCAAACCTGTTTAAACCCTTGTTGAATTACTCTGGGTCTGATTCTGGATTCTGCATTTAGTAGTACTGCATTTACAGCCTTTGTCTAATTATATTTTAAGGGCATAAACAATTCAAGGGGAAATACATGGTTAAGGAAGAAGATACCAATGCAATATGCTCCTCAGTAATGAAATTCAGTGGAGTATTGCTGGCAATGAGTTTTATTTTTAAATGCTTTTGCCATGTTTAGCTGCATGTATTTAGTTTTTCAATATCTTATTCTAGCCAGCGTTTTACTCTTTTTCAGTGGTGGTGTAATTCTGTGTAAACAGAATAGAAGTCTGAAAGACTTTGGAAGTTGTATCTATGTTTACAAGAAAAATCACAACTTGTCCATTCTTCAGTTGAATAAGCCATTGAAATTGCAGATGCTTTTCAAATGATCTAGCTGAATCTCCAGATGTTCCTCTAATTGCATCCAGAAAAGCTATATTCAGTCACATATAAATCTCAAAGCTCATCTGAGAAGCTTAGGTAATTTATTAATTCACCTGACTTGTTTCTTCCACCTCTGAATTTAATCTGATGAAAATTCAGCTCTTTTAAATGTGCCTTTATTTTTGTCCTCTAGGAAAACAAATATTTGTTTGCATAGAAAAGGTGCACTTAGCTGTGGTAAATGGCTTCTTTGAATCATGGACAGAAGCTTTATGGGACTCCTTGTGATTCCACAGGAGTCTTATTTTCATTTACTGCCCTACTAATCATAAAAAGTTGGCAGCCACTGGAAAGCAAAGTGAGTAATGTCATCTCACTGTTCTTCACACCACAGCAAGAAGCATATTCCTTTGATCCAAATTGCCATTAAAATTGCTATTCAGATAATAACAGTAGGAGATTTAGCTTAGATAGTAGGGAAAAAACCTCTATCTCTAAGGATACATGAGGACTTGCACAAATAATGCAGAGAGTTTGTTATTTCTCTTGTACTGGAGTTTTGAAAAAGAGCTTAGACAAATATTTGAGAAAAGGGTATAGTTGTCCTTGTTTTGTGGTAGCAACGATTGCCAAGATGACTTCTGGTAGTGTTGTGCAGCTCTATACTTACATGGACATGTGCTGGGTATGACATGGATTGGATTCCAGGAAATAATTATATGGCACTTGTAGCACCATGGTATTCAAAACTGACCTGCTTTTTGTCCTGTATTGGTTTGGGTAATTTCCTCTGGAGGTACCAGAGCACCTCCAGCTTTCTCAAATGCTGCTACTGCAATAGGATTGCATTTCCATTATGCCAGCACGGCTTTGGAGTATGTACTGCCAGTCTGTAATCACCCCAAGGCTCAGAAATGGCAACTCAAAACTCAATCATCCCGTCTGCTGGGATGGTGCTGTGGTATAAGGTGATTTTGGAGTGGTAGAGACTACACCAGTCACAGGAACTTGGATTTAACACATCCAGAAAAAATTGAAACTGTTCACATGCTTGTTCCATGGTTTTAGAACAGAACTCTCTTTGCCTTGCCTGTTTTGTATTGGCTACATGTACAGTACCAGCACACTAAAGCTTCAGTTTAATTCATTTGTCCTCAAGAGGAGCATAAAAGTTTATATATTGAGAGGACGAATTTGAAGTGCACTCCAATCAGAAAATACTTTATCTTTTATGCATAAGGGTAACACTGATGTACATTCAGTAAAAATATTGCCATTTCAGTTGCATCTAAAGAGAATAAAACACTGGAAGCAGTCACAGACGTAACAGCTACTTTCCCCTGCTTTCTGAATGAACATAAGCATTGACTATTGAGAATGAAAGCTGTTGGTAATGGTACTTTCAGTGAAAATGACTTTGGGTTAGGTAATCCATTATCCAATGATTTATTTATCTTGAGAAAAAAAAAACCAAACTTGGAGCATTATTTTGAGAGGCAACCGTCCCCCTAAAACTATTGGTTTCTAATCTGAAATGACCACCTCATAACTAATTATCGACCTGTGTTCAAAAAAGGAACACTTCAGCCAATATAAACCCAAATCATTCAGACAAGGTTTTAAAATAGGATTCTAAGAGCTGATGAAAGCGTACAGGTGTGTAATTAAGGCTAAAGAAGCTCAGAGCAGCTTTGGAAAAAGAGAATGCTGCTGAGCTACCAATAAAAAAATGTAAATCTGTGTGTCAAAAATAACCTCTCCTGGTTACATTAGCTCAGCAAGGTGTACAGGTTGGAGTCCAGGTGTTCCTGAAATAGCTGTCTCTGTAAATAAAGGAAGGGCATAAAATTTTTTCATGATATGGAAAGAAATTAGGAGATACATATTCATTCAAGCATTTTTATGTCATTGACATGATTATTTTTTTAAAGAGAGCTTATCTAAATATTAGCCTTACTTCTGAAATAGCCTTATCACAAGATACTACAGCCGAACAGGTGACGTTATGTGTCAAATCTATTTTTGCAGCACATAGTGTATATGCTTCACTCAGTAATTTACAACAATGGGGCTACTTTCAATAAAGTATATTCTTGGGCATCTTACTGCTGGCGCATTTGTCTCATTATAAAAGATCTTTTAAAAAAATATCAAAATATCAAACTAATTATTAAATACTAGCTAAAAGTACTGCATTTAAATCAGCCTGTATTTAGCACTGTCAGGTTAAGCAAGGACAGTTACCTACTGACATTTTGTTTGACAGAGAAATGGGAAAAAAAATAGTAGCTTACGGTGCTAGGACCTGATATTGGAGTCACTGGGGGCTTGTGGATGTATATGAGATGGATAAAAGAAAACAAACAGGTCAGTATGATTTTTGGGGTTCTTAGGGCAGCCACCAGAACATGGACATGATAGGGGTAAAAATTGTGGCTAACACAAATGGTGTTACAAGAAGTTGCTTTTTAGTTCTATGTGGTGTCACCTTTGACTGAATTACTAGGATGAAACAAGCAACAACGCTACACAATCCCACAAGATGGGGAGATGAGGAAGGGTATTGGCTTTTTTGGTGGGAGTATGGACAGGCAGCAGCAGGCAGTGCCACCTGTTGTTGTGAAGCCACTGAACCCAAGGGCTCAGGGTTGCCTAGTCACAGGGGTGCTGATGGCCCATGAGCTGTATGGTGGCCATGGAGAGGCTTCAAGGTCCTTGTGAACTAACTGAATACTGTTTGCACCTTCCCTGTATTTGAAAATTCATATTACAATAATGCAGGTGGATTTGTATTGGTGTTATCAGCCTGGGAGAAATGATGGGGGAGACTTAAAGAGAAATGATCTAGAAGGAACAGAAGGCAGTGGTTGTGCTGAAAAGGGCTTTAGGTTAAATGACTCCGATCAGCTGGGATTTGTGCTTTGAATTCAGGTTGCAGACAGGCTAATGCCCGGACTCACAGGCTGGAGTATCTGTCTGCTCTACTCATCTGGACAGTAACCTGCAGTTTCTGGCAGTAATCTGCCAGCCTGCAAAGTTGAGTGACATGTTCACAGATCTCTGCATGCTGGCAGGTGGGCTCGGCAGCAATTCATTGGGGATGAATTACTCCTGTAGGTGCATACAGTGGCTTAAATTGCGTATAAGATATTCCACAATAAGAGGATTCTCCCTACCACCTTTCCTGTGCTTGACTCACACTGAACTTCAGTGAAATAGGTGAACTAGGAGCAGAACCGGGTGTAGCTACGGTGCCTGCTTTGGTCCTTCCTCTCGTCTGTCAGATCTGCCTCTTAAAACACACAGTGTAGATGTGCTATTCCTGTGCAAAGCAGTTACACTGCGTGTTCCCTCCCTTTTGGCATCCTCACAAAGTACCATCGTTGCTGCAAGACTTCTCCCATTTTTGGTTCAATTATCAGATCTTTGGCTCTTAGCCTGAAGACTTTCATCATGGTTTTAATAAGTGTAATCTTAGGAGTTTAGAACATATGAACTAACATGGGAAATAAAGGGAGTGATTCATCTTGTGGTCAGAAATTAGGTAAATGTTCCCTCACAGCCAGTTTGATTTCTCTTTCTGGCTAACGTACAAGGTTTCATTGCTCCCCAAACACCAGGCAAGACAGATGGCAGGTGGAAACAAACAGCAACACGGAACATCCCAACAACGTGATCGGTGTGATGTCTTGCACATCCACATCCTTGGGTGTTTGGATTTGAACACAGAGTGTCTACATACTGGTGTGTGCATTCTGTATTCTAGCTATACAGGAAGAGGACAGGTCTCCTATGTCTCTTCATTTTTACTGCAGTAATTAGTGATTTTATTTTCCATAACACCAACTATTTCAAAGAACCAATTTTCTCCGTAGTCCCCCTGATATTAGTTTTGTGTCCTTTCCAAGTTGTGGTCATGTTATAATTCGGTTAATATAATCCATGTTAATTGTTACAATCACTATGTTTTCAGAAATACATTATTGTAATCCATAGTCTGTTATCAGTTGTGGAATATCTATTATATGTTTCAAAAGGCAATATGTGTTATTGTGCTGTTACCAATTTGAAATAAAGAACTTGTATAATCTTTAAATTTCAAACCAACAACATGTTAACATATTTTCCCCATACTGCTCATTGCTTTGCAAGATGCAAGGTCTGAATTCTATAATGTATTTCAGTATTACTTGACATGTGCTATAAATTGCTAAGAAACTAGAGTCTGGCTTCAATAGGGAATAGATTAACAGATTATTTATATCATAAGATTTTACATCTACTGATGAGTGAAGTGTTTCAGAGCAAAAAAGCCTAGTGTTTAAATAAGGTAATCAAACATGTTGTTCACTGGTTAACCAAAGGATAAAACTAGGACTAACTGTATTCTGTTGTGTTATCTCATGAATGTGGTACGATATATCCTTGCATGTCTTACTGCATTGAAAAAGGAGTTGTTCAACATCTTATGACTCAACTAGTTGTATAAAAGCCTTCTTTGACAATTATCTGTCGTGAAATGTCATTCTCCTTCTCTCTCTCTTTGTTTTACCATATTTTTCACTGCTAAGAGAAATACAAGGGAATAAGAAGAGTCAAGAAAGAAGGTGCTTTTGAAGAACATTTTGGTTATTCATGAAACTCAGAATTTTTTGTTTTCAAATCCAATATGAAATATTACAGTATAAAAAGAGATGATGAGCCTTGTTTAGAGGGATTAGCAGGGCTAAGATATATATGCACTGCTCATTTGCATCAGAGTGCCTTGTATATGTTTTGAATAACACATTTTTTGGTGGAAGTATAGGACATTTAAAACCTGTTTTATAGCCTTCAGAGATAGGGTGAATTCATCTTACAGCCTGGGTCTGGCAGTATATGCCCTATACAATGCTTGCCCTGAATTTGGGAATTTATATTTTATTTCCGTAACTTGCACAGTGTAGCCACTGCAGGTGTGTACTGTGCAGAACAGGTTGGACAAACTCTCTTGATGTCTCCCTACACTGTTATAACTCTTGACAGAGTAACTATTTATCAGCAAATGAATTCCTAAAGGAGAAGCAGCATATTGGATTTCTCTGCATTTTATCTTTCGTGGAACATAGTGGAATCATCACTATACATATCAGTGGAGAGCAGGGAAGGGACTTAGTGAACTGAGAGCTAGCTTGCTCCAAAAGCCCATGTTCTTGTAATTAAAAGGTTAAAAAGTATTTAAAAGTCACAGTACTTATTTTTCCTAAAGAAGGTGATATGCTGATATGTTCTGTTGCGTGTGGAAGGTGCCTATCTAAAGGAATAGGCCTTTCTGAAGTTGCTGGAAGTAAAGAAATGCCCAAACAAAGTTGGCATGGTTGCTCCATATGTGTTAATATTGAGGCTTTAAGGACACCAGTTATTTAAACAAATCTTCCCATTACACGTAAAGGAAATTATTCAGGAGTAAACTACTCCCCTAACTTATTAGAGGCTTTCTCTGGACACAGACTTATTCACAACATATTTCTCTTTTTTTTTTTTTCATGGGCAAAACAATTCAGTTGCACACGTGCTAGAACCATGTCTCTCAGCATGTCTGGGAGTGTCCAGATATGTGTCTCAAATCCACAACTGCCTTTAGCTACGAAAATTAATGAAAGGTCTGAAACCTGCCAGAACAGGTTGCTTTGCTAGTTGATCCTGTCTAAGACAGGAGGGATGAATTAGATAACCCTTAGAGACACTTCCAGCTCTATTTTTCTCACCTGTTCCAAGATAAAAGCTATCACTTACCATGATGCTCACTGTCTGATTTTGTTAAAAAAAAATAATAAAAAAAAAATAATAAAAAAAAATCAAATATTTTGAACCTGCTTGGCAGGAATAGTTCTCAGTGGCCATTTCAGTACACAGAAAATTATTAAAATGTGGAGAATTCTACCTTGTTACTTAAGCTGAGAATTCTAGGCATTAATTTTTTGCTGCAGGACATGAGAGATTGCATTGTAGTCACTCACCTTTAGAGGATTCTTTTTTCTTTCTCTCTTGAATTTTTTTTTTTCTCTTGTAAAAGTTGGTTATGATGAAGCAGAGGCAGAGAAGTGGGAAAAAATATATTGGAAACTCTTAATAGTTTTTTTATCTAAACTCCACAAGTATCTTGCCAACCTCAGTAAAAGCTGAACTATGTTTTCTTGTTTTGACCTTTTGATCTTTTGACTTTTTGATGCAAATTCCTCACAGGTTTCTTCAGAAAACCTCCTTCTGGCTTGTTTGTTTAGTATTGAGTAAGATTTTTAAAAAAAAAAAAAAAAGTTTACATGCGGTAACTGAAAAAAAATAATCTCACCTAACTTTGGAAAGTACCAAAATGTCATGGCATCACAATGCCAGTAGAGTTCATCATGTGTCCCAGTTTTTTGACAGGTATTTTAATTTGATTTTGTGTCGTTTGCTTATTTACTTCCTCAGTCTAGCTATTGTTTTATAAATTACTAATTTGTGGCTTGCTTTTGCCAAGAAAGGTTGGACCAGATAATCCTTGAGGTCCTTTCCAACCTGGTATTCTATGATTCCGTGGTTGATTTTACCGGATATTGGGGGATTGGACCAGATGATCTTTCGAGGTCCCTTCCAATCCCTAATGTTCTGTGATTCTGTGATATCCTGACAGAATAACGGCACTGCCAGCGTGGTGTCTGCGTGCCACAGAGGAGCCTCTGAACTCCAAGCTTGTGTTAACAGATTATTTACTGCTGAAGGTCCCGTGCTGTTCAATGCGAGCAAGGGAGTATTCTTTGTGTTCTGCCTTTTCTGTAATTGTTGGTTTTAGTGTTCTGTGCGTGCAGCCAAATTGCTGCCTGAGGTGTCAGAAAATCAAATGTGTCTGTATTGTTTATCTGCAGTGCACAGCTAGAAAGCTCTAACTGATGTGGTTTCAACCTCTCTGCTGTTAATTCCAAAGATGATAGCATCCTTAAAAAACAAAACAAAATAAGATGAGTCTAGTGTTTGCATATGTCATTATTGCTCCTGGTCAGTAAATGACTCAGTTCAAGTATGTTCAGAGGCCCAAAAATAGTGTTTCCAGATACCTGCCTAAGTAAACATTGCATAGGAAACAGAAGTGAGCCTGCTAAAAGCTTTGCAATGCTGAGCTGATTTGATTTGTCCTTTGGAGAGCTAACCCTTTTGTCTGGTGTAGTGGGCTTTTGCAGTGACTGGTGACAAGAAACTGCTGGATATGGTTGTGGTGAGATTGAATAAGATGCCGAATGTCATCAGCTAAAATACAACTAAGGCAAAAAAAAAATTCAAGATGCTTGTAAATTATGACATTTCACACATTTTTCTAGGAAAGAAGGCTACCAGGAATTTAGGATAAAGAAGATTTGGAATTTGAAAATTAATTTGCACATCTTGTACTACTGATCCTCACAAAAAAGGAAAAATCAAGAGTATGCACGTGTTTGACTAGCTGTGCTACTGTGCATATTTATAAGCTGAACAGATAGCAATCAAAGTTCAAATGTTCCACAGAAATACCATTTCGAAACACCGTCAAGGAAACCTGAAGGACAAGGGAAATTTGTGACATTTTATGACACTGGCAAATTTAAAGTAGCTGGAAGGTTTAGAACTAGGTTCTCCTGGAGTATAAATCATTGCTTTCAGTGGTGCTCAGACTTTTTATATCAGCAGAAATCTGACCATTAGACTGCAAGTTATTTTACTTTCTTAACCTTTGATTATAAACAACAACAGTATTATTGAGAGCTCATATTGAATAACAAATACCTCACCTCTAAAACCCAAAGCAACCCAGAATCTGTAGGAGGCAAGGGTAGGCTAGATGGAAACAAGAAAAGAAAAACAAATCGGAAGAATGGAGTTAGTGCTGAGTCAAAACAAGAGAGTAAAGGAGGAGAAGGCTGCTGGGGAGAAAATCCATTACTTTTTTGTTGTTGTCTGTCAGGAAGATAAATCTTTCTCTTTGAGGTAGCATTTCAGCCCTGTGCACCCCTCTCTATTCTCATTAGAAGCACAAATCCTCTACTCAGCACCAGAGGTTCAGTACATCTGCCTCCACATCCTCACGGGCAGTTGGCTCCAGGTTAGTGCTGGAACAGCACTTGGATATAAACAGGCAAGTCTGAGAATATCAGCATGGATTCCGAGTTCAGGTGTCGTCGGAAGCCTCAGCCCCATCGCGGGGTGCTCTGAAGTGCAGGCTGCCTGCGGGATTTCCATTACGCATTGGCATGCAAAGCTCACATTCCCTGCCTGTGGTTCCTTCTCATGTTCTTCACTGATTTATATCAGCTTGCCGTTTGCATATATTTAATTCATTTTCTATTCTTCACATGTATTTTATAAGAGAAAATACTTTCAATTTTCCAGAAAAGAAACAGTTGCTCTGGCAATAAGAGTGAGGAACCAGCATCAAAGCTCTTTTTACCAAGACAGGCAGATTTTTTTTCTCTGCAAAACTGCAAATGTGGATTTCAGGCATATTTGTTGGATGGCATTTCTAATGTTCACTGCAACTGCACAATATATTTGCAGTACCTCTTGCACGTACTGATACATACCTACATCTATGATGTAAATGAATAAATGTATCTGTGGTCCATGCAATTAAAAATGAATGGCAACGTAAAAAAGATACCAGAGTTGTTTCCGTATGATGGTGATATCCATAAAAATATATCATTGCACAGTAAATGATCTGTTTATAGATGTAGTTTTCTTTTTACTTTAAAATGCCAGTTGGCTGAAGCACATTTCCACCTCTACCACCTGCTTGAATTATTATTATGGGCGTTTTTCCTAATACTGAACTAGCATTGAAACGCAAATATATTCTTTATTCTGTGAAGTTCTGGCACTTACAGGCAGTGGTTATGTGTCTGTGTGGGTGTCTGTAGGTGGCCATTACTGTGCAGCTGCTGAGTTCACTCATTCACTTCCTAGCGAAATTTCCCTTACCTCAAAATTCATCCCACTATGATTGGGATGAACAGTTTAAGCAACTTTGATTAATATAACTTTTTGTTATTTATTTTAAGTTAATCCTAATTGTCTGCTGTAATAAGGTGTTTGGTAATGCTTTGATAGGGATGTTACTTTTTTCCAAGGAGTGAGATCCATGTGGAGCTGGCTGTGGCTGCTTAGACGAGCTGAGAACCTTGTCTTAGTATGCCAAGATTTTTATCCAAGGGCTGAATCAAAAACTTTTGCAGGCTGGGAGATGAATGGCTTGAGACCAGC
>NW_010338490.1:0-1190 GCF_000700745.2 Antrostomus carolinensis
TGGAAAATTACATTTAAGATGAAGAGGAAGGGGATGGGAAGCAGCTTAGCTGGCTTTCTTCTAATAGCTGTAATCAGCCGAAGTGCAACCATGAGCCCCGTTTTGCCGGGTGCCGCACAGCCGTGTCGCTGCGGGGGCTGCTGGCAGCCGCTCTCCCCACCGCGCTTTCGCTTCCTCTCCCATGGCAGCTTGTACTTTGTTCCTGCTTGGAACAAGTGCCCTGTTTGGCTTTATTGTACAGAAGACCATATTTGCATAAACAGGGGAAAGGTTGGTCAGAAGGTGAAGATGAGGCATCTTGAAGGGGAACTGGTGGTTTAAATACCCCAAACTCGGCATCTCTGACAAGCTACCGAATCTGAAAGGAGGAGAAAAAGCAGGAGTGTGATTTTAACCCTTTTTTTCCTCTTCTGATAGTGTTTGCAGAGACTGCTGCTACCCACAGCGAGCAGGACCTGTGCCGAGAGGAGGAGGGGATCTCTGCAAAGTAAGCTGAGCTTTTTAAAGTCTTTCTTCTCCTTCTTATTTTGTTTTCCGAGAGCGGTGGAGGTGGTGACCCCACACCGGGGAGACAAGGGCTCCCACCACCCACACGTTTCCTGTGCTTTCTCTTAGCTGCAACCTTCTCTGGTTACGGGTCACCAACGGGAATGATGGTGATTTTCTGTGTTTAATTTCTTCCCTGTTGTAGTGACATAGCAAAAAGGCAGCAAGCGCTCTCGGGTGGGCTTCCATACAGCTCTGCTCTCATGTTCAAGGTTTATCTCTTGCTCAAAGTGTTTATCTATGAACAAACCCTGCAGAGATCAAAGATCTTTCTATGAAACATTAATTAAATGAATAACTGTGTGTTGTTGAGGCTTGAAGAAGGAAATGAGGTTTAGCTTTGTTAAAGAGGTGCCTGTTGGAAATATTTAGAGTATTTCTCAAATTTCAGTTATTCTTATTTTCCCTGGGGGAAGAGGGCAAACCTGGCTGTTGCTTCAGAGGTTCCATAAACTGTTTTTCTTGGTCATGTGTAATGTGGGGGGTTTGATACGATCCAGCGTGATGGTGTCGGTGGGGGAGCGGATGTGACTGCGGCAATTTGGTTCCTGCTTCACGGCATAACGTACCACATACTGTCGTGAGTCTTGCAGGAAGCAGAAATAAATCTGCCTGTCCTGGCACGGAGAAACGTCGTGGTGATG
>NW_010338490.1:1205-8287 GCF_000700745.2 Antrostomus carolinensis
GGGGGGGATGTCTGGTGGGAGAGCGGGCACTGAAGGTGTTTCGTTTTGTAAAGGTGTGACAAAAGAGGTAGTGCCGAGGAAAGGGTTAGCAGGGGGAATGAGAGATGTGTGTGCGACAGGGTTTAATCTCTTAATGAGAAAAATATATCCCAGCTGCCTGTGGTGGGGTGAGCTCAGGGATGAGCGCGGCGTTGCGTGAGAGCTCGCCCTTGTGCCGTGTCCTCCATCTGCTGCCCCTGAGATTTGTCTGAAGGATACTCCGGAGCCGGGATGGGGAGCTGTGATGGACAGCAAGTGCAAAATGCCTGTGGGGCAGGAGCGAGGACATGGGGGCGGGGATGAATTTGTCTCAGATAAGGGCTGGTGGCCAAAGAGCTCCCTGCCAGGTTGTTTCCTTCAGTTCCCGAGCCCATTAGTAGGCTCTGCTCCCTTGATTAGTTGGTGCCCATGCAGAGCAGTAATGAGAGCCGGGCTCAAGCCATCAATTCTAGGTCAGTGGTTGTGTGCTGGGGATTTGGGATCGGGCAGGGGGAGGGGAGCTGGAGCTGGATGCCTACCTCCAAAAAGCAGCGTGGAGCCGGCGTTAGGGCAGCCTTCCCTGCACCCGTTGGGGTAAAAAGCTGCTTGCACCCACCGCAGAGAGGCTGTGCTTCCCCCTCTGTGAAGTGCCCCAAGGGCCACGTCGCACCCCATCGCCCCAAACGGGGGCTGTGCCTGTTAAGGAGGCTCATTGCCTGCTTGAGTTGTGCTCTCCTGAGAGGATAACATAGCAAGAATGAGATCCATTAAGGAGCCAGCATAAATAATCAAGTGTTAAAACTGAAAGAGACTTTGCCTCGCTCCTGGGCAGTATCCTTTGCTTCTCGCAGAGCCGCTTTCTTCTTTCCCTGGCATTTAGCGATGACTTTTCATTGTTTCTGGTGTTTAACCTCTGATCCTTCCCTAAATGTGGGCAGGTGAGGCCGGGCAGTGAGAGGCAGCATGGACTCGGAGGTGCTGAACATGTTTGTCATCGCCGGTGGCACCCTGGCCATCCCCATCCTGGCCTTTGTGGCCTCCTTCCTCCTCTGGCCCTCAGCGCTCATCCGCATCTACTACTGGTGAGTTTGTTAGCCCAGCTGCTTGCATTTTAGTGTGGAGGATGAATTACTGCTGGTCCCCATCAGGTCCCTGCACCCTGACACACACAGGGCTGCACAAAGAGCCCGCAGGCAGCAGGGTGGCACGGACAGAGGTGGGTGTTCTGCCCGCAGTGGCAATAGGAGCAGGTGAGGTGGGGTTTTCCATGGGCATACCAGCTGTGCATAGCTTTAAGCATCTCTGGGGGAAGAAAATGGCATTTTCTTATTGTTTTTTTGCTGCTGAGGCTTATACTTGTTGGGACAGCCTCAGCTGGGCTGCGGGATGTCTAAGAACGTTTCTGGGTGGTTTCCCCCAAGGATGGGACTGGGATAAACATCGCCGTTGCTGCCTGTCCCCCCGCCTGGCAGCCCCACCAGGCTGGTGACCTCCTCCCTTGTCATTGCAGCCACCAGCTTGGGTGTCCTTGGCTCTGCTGCGGCTCACACACTCCCTCCTGGTTACCAGCCTGCTTGGCAGGCAGGGACTGTTCTCTCGCTTGTCGTTATGGACAAGGCTTCTCTCATTCTCCCTCTCTCCTCTGGGCTGAAGCATCAGAGAAGATGGAGTGATGCTTTTCCTTACCCCCTTGCATCTCGTCCTTTCCAATACTAGGAAGCAGGCACTACATTCTTCAGTCCTCGTCTGTCCCTGGAAATCAGTGTTAAGCACACCGTCAGCTTTCCTGTCCGGGTTTGTTGCGAGGGACAGCTGGAGTAACGCTCCCTTCAGAACCGGGGCAGCATCTCACCGCGCGGTGCGGGCAGGAGCAGGCAGCCCGGCAGGCTGCCCTCGTGTGCTGCTGGCAGATGGTGGCTCCTGCAGTTTTACTCACAGAGTGTTTCCTAATCGAAGTGACCTCCTGTGAGAGGAGGATGTTAGCCCACCCCACACTCAGACGCAGCAGCGCGATGAAGCCCATTTCTCATGGCACGTTTATTACCAGCCTTTATTCATCACAGCATCTGGGGGCTGAGAGAGAAGGGTGGATGGGGTGAAAACCTCAGTGACTGGCGAAGGATTTCTTCCTGTTGTGCATCGTGTGAGGACCTGCAAGGCCAAACAAGAGCAGGCGGTGTGACAGCCTCCTGCCCCAGTGACGTCTGGGCTGCTGCCTGGAGCAGGTTTGTCAGTCAGAGGGATTTTTATGTCCTTTGGGCATGTGAGCGGCTGATGGAAGCCAGGGAGGACCCTGATGGCTCAGGTTCTGAGGAGGATCACTGGAGAAACCCTGCAACACCAGAGCAGAGCGAGCATGGTGGGGCAAAGCCTTCAGAGGCCACAGGCAGGGCTGCAGGACAGGGCGAGGGAGGCACAAGGGGCTGATGCCAGGAGCTCTGAGGAGTCGGAATGAGAGGGAGGTAGGGCCTGCTGCCTTGTCCTGCAGGGCTGCAAATTAGGGGCTGGGTGAAAATGGCCCGTTGGCCATGGGTAGGTCCGTCTGTGTTCAGCTGAAGGAGGGAGCATGTGAGCAGAGATCAGCAGGACTGTTTCCTTTTGAAGGGTAAATGCCCCCATCTCTCTCTCTTGCAGCATTTCTGGCAGCATTGGCATCTTGCAGGAGTAACTGTGATGCTCTGTGTTTATGGTCACCTCTTTTCTTAGGGACAGCAGGCAAGAAGAGTGGGTTTGCCCTTTACTCTTCCTTTCCTATTTGCTTCTTTCTGAGTCAGCTTTTCTTAGGGCAAAATCATTGTGTTCCCTCATCGGCAGAGGCAGGAGAGGGGGCAGGCAGCATGCCATGCTGACCCCTCCTTTCAGCCTCCAGCATTGCTGCACAGCTCCTGGGAAGTCCCATGGTCCAGAAGGTCCCCAGGAGGTCCCTGGGAATGCTTCTCCCTTCTGCCACCACTCACCCCCTCCCTCCTCCTCCTCACTGCCGGTCTGTGTGTCCTCACCAGTGCAGCCAAGGGTCACGCTGGGCCCTGCCACTGATGGCCTCGCTCTGTCCCCCGCTGCTGATGCGTCTGGGGCTGCCCCACTGACCCTGGCCCCATAGCCTGCCTGCTCTGCAGCCAGGGGTTAATCAGTTTAGTCACTGCCGCTAAGCACATTAACACCCTGCGAGGGATCAGTTCAGCTTTGCACAGATTATCGATGAATTGATCCATCAGGATCAGTTGCTAAAAACGTTATCATCTTGCCCATCGGTAGTTTACACGGGTGCCTTTGAGGCAAAGACTCTTAAGACATTTATTTAGGGAGAAATTCTCCTCTCCTTGTAGGACCAGCACAGAGCTGAGATGCTGCTTAAGTCTCACTAACTCCCTCCAAAAAGGGATTATGCTAAAAGCGGATTGCACTATGCATAAGCTTTGAGTGGGCAGAGAGCTAGGACAGCCCTGCAGTGTTGGTGACCTTGCTCTTGTGTCTCAAATTCTGATATCACCCATAAAAGTATTTGCCAGTATCTTGGCTATCAGGAGTAGCCCGGTAGTTGCCCTGACAAGGGTTACATCTGAGCATAAGGGAAACACAGAGAAAGCCAGCCTGCTCCTCTGCCTTGGACTGCACGTACACATCATGTGTCCAAAGTGTCACTGATAATCTCTGCCCAGGTCCCCTCTGGCCGGTGGTTTCACTCCATCCTCTTTGAGCAGGCTGCGAGCGTGTGCTGGCAGGAGCTGTCTGCCTCTGCTTGCGGAGGAACAACCCTGGTTTCCCTGGGGTTAGCCCAAGTATCTTCTGCAGTGTTTGACCCTGTGTAAGGATGGTCCCCTCCGGTCCTTTGCGTGTGTATAAATACATTTTTAAAGATTGACTAGTTGGTATATGGGAACTGGGTGTCTGTGGGGTGATGTTCTCCCGTTGCTACAGGACTGTGCCCAAAATAAACCCATGACAGATCCACCGTACCCACCTGGAACAAGTGCCTTGCTTGGCCTGCCCATCCTGCACGCTGCCTTGCCATGTGTGCTGCTTATCTCCTCATACCAATCTTTGGGCGTTTTCAGTTTTAGGATTGCTATTTTGGACCATTTCCATTGCCAAATTAGTTATTTAGAGTATTTTTTTTGAAGTTTTTAACCAACAGAGTGTCCCAACAAGCCATCTGCAATGCAGCCATGAATAACCAGCCGCCCATACTACACCTGTAAGGGATCACGTGTAAGCACAGGGTTTGGTCCAGGGACCAGATGCTCAGAATTAGTCCCAGTTAGTCCTGTGACAGCACTGGTGTGAGCCCAGCCTAACTGGTCTCAGCAAACTAGTGAATCTGGGGCTGAGTTTGGACTTGTCACCTCCTTATTTTGCTGCTGGGCCCTGGTCTTGCTTCGCTCACTGGTGTTGTTTTCTCCTTGTTTCCAGGTACTGGCGCCGAGCCTTGGGTATGCAGGTTAGATATGCAAACTACGATGACTATCAGTTTTGTTATTCCTATAGAGGAAGACCTGGATACCGACCATCCATCCTGATGTTACATGGGTTCTCAGCCCACAAAGACATGTGGCTGTCCATAGTCAAGGTGGGACTCCATTTCTGTCATGTTGCTACTTAGTGAGAGTCGATGGTCCTGGGCTTGGGGGTGGTGTGGGGACACAATGGTTGCATGCATGGGATGTGATGATCACTGTAACATGTTAGGAACACTCTCCTTAGCTCTGTGCTCATTGCTTGTTGGATCCCTTTCATCCCTATGACATGCAGAGCTGCAGGGGAAAAGCAATACGTACCTGCCTCCTCCATGGGAAGCATGTCTTGGCTGTGGCTTCTCATCATGTCATCCTTGATACCTGAGATGATTTATTCTAGTGCACAAGTAACCAGGGGCTGCTAGGAGGAGAGCAATGCCCCTGCTCCCACCCGTGGTCACTAGTTTCCACCCCTGGGCTTTGCCCTAACCACCCCTGGTTTGTTTCTGCAGTTCCTGCCAAAGAACCTGCACTTGGTGTGCGTTGACATGCCTGGGCACGAGGGCACGACCCGCTCGGCCTTGGACGATTACTCCATTAGTGGGCAAGCTAAGAGAATACACCAGGTAAAGCCCCAGCATTGTGTCGCCTCTGTGGGGGGATGTGGGGACATGGGGAATGTGAGGACATGAGGGGTGTGGGGACATGAGGGTGCTAAGCTCTGTGAGCCCTGCCTCATGCAGCCTCACTCCCTCCCTTCCCAGGCAGCCAGAGCCACCAACCTCAAGCCTTTGAGTTGAATTTCTCTAATGACCCCGTGCCGTTGCTTCCTTTCCCCTAACAACGTTCCTTCTGCTCCCCTGCCAGTTCGTGGAGTGCATCAAGCTGAACAGAAGGCCCTTTCATCTGGTTGGCACTTCCATGGGGGGAAACGTTGCTGGTGTCTATGCTGCTCAGTACCCAGAAGACATTTGCAGCCTGACACTCATCTGTCCCGCAGGTGGGCAGCGCTGGGCAGGCGGGATGGGGAGGGGGCATGCTGGAGCCAGTGTCAAAGCCCAGAGAAGTGCTGGAGGCAAAACAGGCTTTTAGTGCAAAGCATTCTGAAATAATTTGTACGTACAGTCTGCAAATCTCTGGCAGGGCATGGAAGAAAATCACGATCTTGTCCTGACTGCTCTTCTCCAGAGCTCTGGAGGTTGCCACACTGTGCATTGGTTAGAGCTGGCACTAGGACAAATGGGACAGGTCCTGCTTGGGAGGAAAATGCCTTTTCCCCTCAATGGCATGTCTGCAGCCTCTTGGGTCTGGAGGGGGAACCCAGGCAGCAATGGGAAAAGCTTCCCCAGTTTGGCCTCTTGAGAGCCCCGGTGTGCTGGAGGGCTGGAGCTTCAGGAGCTGGAGAGCTCTGTCCTCCCACGTTTGGATGCTCTGAGTGGGAAGAGCGCTTCAGGCTCAGGCACAGGTCAGCAGGGTGTCCCTGTGCCTGTGTGGCACCCCGCCGTCCCCTCTGTCCCCACCGTCCCCTCTGTCCCCACCGTCCCCTCCATCAACCAGGGGGGCTCGGGGGAGCCTGGTCATGACATGTTGCAGGAGACATGAGGGGTTTGACAGGGAGCTTCTCTGCCAGGGAGGGCTTTGCTGCATCCCAGTTGTTACAGCAGCTCCTTCCCCCTCCCACGCAAGAAAAGCGGCTCCCAGATAAGCAGCAATGAAGCAAAGCTCATGTCTCCTAGCTACCGGGCTCTGGGGGCGGCAAGATTCCTGCTTCTCTCTGGGAGGGGTGTTGGCTGATTCTCTGGGTGTTTCTGGATGTGAAACCTCTGTGTGGGGGCTGCAGAGGTTTCAGATTAAGCTGCTGGGGAATTTTCCCTGCAGTGGTGCATGCAGATGAGGCTTCTGAAATTTTCTGTCCAACCCTGTGCTGTGGCAGGCTGGGCACGGGCATTAGTATTTGCATCTGCTGGCCACATAAAAATAAGCTCTCTAGTTTTTGCCAGAGTATTCATGTGTGTCTACAGGGAACACAGCTGGTGTGGTGTCAGCCCCATGGGGCTCGGTGGTGTCAAGCCCTGGAGCAGGAGCAGGGCTGGGGTATCTCTGGGTGCACATTAAGGTTGCTGTATGTACAGATTATTTTGTTTCTTCCCTCTTCTTATTTATTTTTTTTTTTAAATGAGTGAGCAGGCAGGAGGCCAGAGGCAGGGATGAGGGAGGTTGGCACAATGATGCTCTGTCGTTGGGGCTGTTGGGGGTCCTATCCAGGTTTTAGCTTGTGCCCCTCTTCTCATTTGACCCAGGCCTGCCAAGTACCACTGACAGCAAGTTCATTAAGCAGCTGCGGGAGCTGCAAGAGTCTGAACGCATCGACAGGATCCCTTTAATTCCCTCGACGCCCGAGGAGATGGCGGATATGCTGAAGCTTTGCTCCTACATTCGCTTCAAGGTGCCGCAGCAGGTGAGGAGCCCGGGCTGGCTGTGGCGGCCGGGAAAGGGGGACTCAGAGGTGGGGAGCGGGTTTGCTTCTCCACAAGCCTGCGTGGCAGCAGCTGAGGTGATGCCAGGAGTGGAGCTGGCACTGCCATCCCCCCACCACCCAGGCAGGACACC
>NW_010338490.1:8409-8620 GCF_000700745.2 Antrostomus carolinensis
CACGATGTCTTTGGCAGTGGGCTGGGATGTCAAAGAAGGGGTTTTAGTAAATATGGCTGTCAGGAAGCATTGAATAACTAAGGCTGCTGTTGTCTGGCCTGGAGGGGGATTGTTTGCTGCATTTTAAACAAAAGCGATGGAAATGTTAATTGCCTCATTGTCAGGCAAGAGGAACTTAGCGAGGAGCTGGCCATTGAGCTGGTTTCCCTAG
>NW_010338491.1:0-12554 GCF_000700745.2 Antrostomus carolinensis
ATCCAACTTGACCTTGAATGTTTCCAGGGATGTGGCTTCTCCCACCTCTTTGGGCAACCTGTGTGAGTGTTTCACCACCCTCAATGTAAAAAAAAATGTCTTGCTTACATGTAACCTAAACCTACACTCCTTTATTTTAAAACCATTACCCCTTGTTCTGTTGCAAAAGTCTCTGCTAAAAACTCTGTCCCCATCTTTCTCATAGGTCCACTTCAAGTATTGAAAGGCCACAATAAGGTCTCTCCAGAGCCTCTCTCTTCTCCCGAACAATCCCAGCTCTCTCAATCTTTCTTCACAGAAGAGGTGTTCCATCCCTGCAGTCATTTTTTGACCTCCTCTGGACCTGCTCCAACAGGTCCATGTCTTTCTTGTACTGAGATATCATCCAGCAATAAACGTTTTGGCTCTTCATTGTGTGATCAGAGCTCAGGTTAGCTGCCCTGCCCGCAGCACTGCCTTACTGGTGTCAGGGAAGGGTTAAAAATTACAGAGTTTCCAAATTGAGCAATTAGGCAGACTTGTATAACTAAGGGAAGAGCTCCCCGACCTTGGTCACCTCGAAGCCTTGGAAGGTACCTTATCTTGAACAAAGACAGCCTAGAAAGCTCCGAGATAATAAAGTTGTAAATTCCTAGTTCAGTTTCATGGGTACCAACTTAGAAATGTATGTATGATTGTGGAATAAAGCTAAGAATGTACCCTATAGTAACCTTAGGTAATTATAATTTCAAGGCCAGGCTGGATGAGGCTTTGAGCAACCTGGTCTAGTGGAAGGTGTCCCTGCTCATGGCAGGGGCGTTGGAACTGGATGAGCTTTAAGGTCCCTTCCATGATTCTATGATAATACTAAAAAACACACCTCTAGGTGGAAATTTTACATATAAATGTAGGACCTCCCTAGTATAATGTAGGACCACCCTAGTATAATGAGTTAGATCATGTGCAAACTAACTTTTTTGAGTGTAATCAATCAGCTATTTTCGTGTAATTTCTTCTTTGTTACGGTTTTGTATAAAAGACCCTCTCTATTTCTGAGAAGTGTGCTGGCTGTTGTTAAATACCCTATTCTGTAGACTAGCAATAAAGACAAATATCTCGATTCAATGTGTTCATTGGCTCTGTGCACACCAGGTGAAGAAACCAGATTTGGGACATTACAGCCAGCCCGCTCCTTCAGGCTGCCCAGCGCCGGGAAGAGCTGGGCTGGAAATCCTCTTCAGCTCTTCCGGAAAAAACACGCCAGGCAGCGTTAGAGGTGGAGGACAAAACGTGAGCAACGTTTATGGGCGGCAATTAGCACTGACGGAGAGGAAAGGCTGGCGAGATAGGCTTCCTCGTCCGGGGGTGGAGGGGACACAAGGACTCTGCCTCTGGGAGAGGGGCTCTTCCTTGCCCAAGACTTTTTGATTTTTGGAAAGGTTGTTGAAAGAGATGGGGAGTTTCCCGGGGGCTGCCCGAGCCTGCGAGGCTGGACAGATCATGCCCAGGCTTGGTCTGAATCCCAGGGGGACCCGTGCGGGATGCTGTCCCGGGGGTGAGGGAGTCCCCGTGTTGTCCCACCCTGGAAAAGCTGTGCGGAAACCAGCCCCCCCGGGGCCCGGCTGGCCGATCCCATTGCCTTTCATTTGCTGAGTTAATTCCCCAGACACCATTAGAGCTACCGCTCGGGAGCAGATGGTTCCCCTCCGTCCCGAGGTTCATCCTGGGCAGATTGCATACAATTTATTAATAACCCAACAGATGCTCGGGCACTTTCCAGCTCAGATTATATTTCCTGATTGCTCAAATCCCGGCCTGGGGGAGCTGTTCATTTCTCTTCTGCCGGTTCTCTTTGTGCCTTACCCGCACCGACCTGACAAGGATAGAAAGGGTGAAATCCGTCCCTCCTCGGCCCGGATCCTGCGTATAAGCGTCCAGGAATTGAACGGGGTCTGATGCCAGCCTTGGTTTGGTCCTTCTAGTCCCCGCACTTCTGGGTGCTGCCGGGACGGCCCCGCTCCCCACGGGCACAGCACGGACGAGCCGTCGGGGCTCTGCCGTGCTGCTCTCCACGGCGGGGCTGGAAGCTGGGGTTCCTGTTAGCAGCCCTCCTCGCCGGTGCCTGGCCCAGAGCGACGTGTCGTAACTCCTAGTAAAACAGTTTTAAAAGCCCGTTGCTTCCCAGAGTTATGTTAATTGGGTTGCACAGAACCAGGTTTTCCCCCCTTCCAGAGCTGCTTTCAGAACTGTGGGCATCGCTGTATGGAGGTGAAATTAAAACAACCCCATGAAGAAAAACGATCCTGCCCTCGGGATGAGCTCCCCCAGCCTTGGGCAGTATGGGCAGTGAGACAGGCAGAGCTGAGGGCTGGTGACCCCATCTCCCTCCAGATCTTAAGAGAGGAGGAGGTTGTACGGGGATAGACTGCTTACGCCCCTTGACACCCTCCCTGGAACTAGATAAGGTGCTCTGAGCTCTAGAAAAAGACATCACAAACCTTTCAGCAAGGCTGCGTTCAATTTTAAGGTATAAAACGGGCTTTTCTTTGCTCTGTAGGGAGAAGCACAAAAGCAGCAGGTTGTTTATACTACTGAATAAACTAAATGCAGGTCTCTGAGGGATCTTATGCAAACCACTTACCTTGAAACGCAACCCCGTGGGAAAGGGAGCTATGGAGAGATGCACGGTTAATGTTTTACATCTTCAGAGCAGCATCCAAGTGGCTGGCCCAGTAGCAGTTAGCATTAGGTATCACAGAAGGTAGGGGCTGTGATTATAATTTGAAATGTAAAAGTCACTTGGAAGGTATAAGCAGCAGGACATTCGGGGCTGGAGTTTAGTGGAGCATGATGTAGGAGTTAACCCTAAAGGCTGAGGGCTTAAATTAAGTCTTGAAGCTGCGAGTTAATTGTTAATGTGAGAGTTTGGAGGGAAAGTGCATTTATCATCAGGATGCATGCCATAGTGTAGCTTTAAAATAAAAATAGGAAGCATGGTAATCTTGTCTGCTCAGTGGCAGCTGGGCTCGATAAAAGGCACTTCACTTTCTGTGAATGCAGGTGAGAGACACTCTCAGCAATAACAGCAGAAGAATATTAAAGTCTGTTACATTTTTCATAGTGCCTGACATTTGCAATATAATTCCACTTCTTTGCCTTCACCCTGCTCCCCATGCCCAACAGATTTAGTGCAGGGGTGAGTTTTCTTCATTTCAACCTCTGTAAATAAAGTGAGAGAATTATGCAGTTGCAGGAAAAAAAAAAATTCCTTCCTCCTTACTCTACAGCACTAGGGAAGGACTGTATGAAATGATGCCAGCCAGGCTTGCTGCAAAAAGGAGAATCAGGGTGTAAAAGCTGGGGATGTTGTATTAAGATGTCCAGCGAGTATGATGTGAAGGGGGGTTGTGGGCTATCAGAGGCTGAGCTCTTTGCAGTTTCAGGTACAAAGCCTGTAATACCTTGCACCCTGTTTACATAGTAGTTTTCTTTCCTATCCATAGGTTCCCCTAATACCACAGATTCCCTGCAATGTCCATCAGAAAGGGAATGGAGGGAAATTCCAGTGCTGCTACAGGGTTGCTGGTCAGATAGTGGCTATTTTATCCAGTTTTTGATGTTCTGCCCACCTTCCTTCCTTCTTTCTGTGACAATGCCTATAAATATTAACCCACAGCAGAAATTATCATAGGCTGCTAAATTAGACAAATCTCTCACCATTTTTTTTTTACTTTTCTTTGCTATACACCTGCTATTCAGGTCCTGAATGCCATCTCCATTTTTTTCTCTCTCACAGACCTCCAAATACATGTATCTTCAATGAATTTTCTAGGACAGGTCACAGAATAAAGCAGAGAGTGAGCAAAACCCACAACAGCAGCAAAATTGTTTTCTGGGTTGATAAATGTTCTTTAACCACTCATCACTTTGTGCCTCTGACAACTTGTCACCACAGAGAGTAAATTTTTTTAAATAACACACACATTGTAAAGGAATGTGCAATGATGTGATCTGTTCCTGGTTTGCTAATTTTCAGTCTTGACTTCCTCATTAATAAACCTGAAAAAAAAGAAATACAAGGCATATCCAAAATAAGAAAGTTGCCAAGTAGAACCTTGTAACAAAACAAATAAACAAACACAAGTCAGAAGGATTAACTTTCTACATTTTTCCCCTTTTTTCCATCACAATTGCCTTGAGAATGAAAAGCTCAGCCATACTGTTCATCACTTGGGGGACAAACACATCCATAAAGACAAAATGGAAGTGTGCTCTGAAAGATCAGCCAGCATATATATGCAGAAGAGAACTCAGTTGGGAATGTAGCTCTCCCCAGAGCAAGGGCATGTGGAAGTGTTTGGAGAAGAGTGAAAGAGATGGGAGCAAGGGCTCATGGGGCAGCTATTGATAATAGGAAAAAATGTTCATTACCTGCAGACTCTGCTTCTTCCTGTACAGATTTCTAAACAGGTACCAGTAGCGATGAGGGTGCAGGGTCAGGCTCTGGGTGTTGTCCTTGTACAATCTGACAGGAAGGCATAAGCCTTCCTTTGCACAAGTTTTCTCTAAGGTAAAAATCTGGTACAATTGCAGGCAGAAAGGACTGAATTATCATCAGTGATTCCAGAGGCTTGGGCAGTTTGGAAAGCTGCTGGGATCAACTGGTCTTCTACCTCTCCTCGGTTACACTACAGTCTTAGCTAAAACCTCTTCTCATATATTCCTTATATTCCCCAGACTTCCAATATTTAAGCTCAGGTGAATAATCCTGGGCATTGTCATGGAAGGACACTTGCTTCTGCTGAAACAGTACCAAAATTACAACGTTGCTTGATGTTTGAGGTGGGAGGCTAAAAAGCTCGGGTAGTCAGCAGAGCCTGGCTGGTGCGCAACTGGTAGCAAGGCATGGTTACTACAGGATCCATCCAGGCTTTGCAAATCTCCTGGAAAGCCTGGTACCAAATGAGAGAAAAATAAACTGGTTTGCTTGACAGCTGCGCAGAATATAGCATTGGGCTATATGTTGTAAGCAATTGTGGTGCAAATATGGAAATGGCCTAATTGTCTCCTTTTTTGTTGTGGCCATAGCAACATGTCTGTCTCTTTTGAGTTAAGGAAAGGAATAAGCTAACTGGTTGTGATCACAGAATCACAAAATAGTTATGTTTGGAAGAGATCTCTGAACTACATCTAGTCCATTCCCCTCTGCTCAAAGCAGGCTGCCCAGGACTGAGTCCTGTCACAGATTTTACTCCACATGTTTGTTTCCTTGGGATTAGCTTTCAGCATTTGGAAGCTGGAAAAATAGATTTGTTTGACGAGTTTTGCTTGGTTTATTTTGTTAGAGATGTCTGAATCATTCTTGTTTTGGAGCTCTTTTTGTGTACATGAGCTTAAAAATGTTCTCTGTTTTTGTCAAGCCTGCTGTTCTCTACTCATCTTTAAGGCAACAACCAGCTGTAAGCATGCCAAAAGATTTTACTGAAAAAACCCATAAAGCAGCAAGCAATCCAGTTAAGCCAATGAATGACAGCCCCACAACCGCAACCTAGAAAACACTGAAAGCTGCATCTAGATTGATACTTAATTTGCCATAAAAATAAATAAATAAATCAAGCCTTAAGCACCATGACGTTCATCAGGGAAACAAAAGCTATTGCAGATTAGCAGCCTCATTTGGAACTGGGTGAGGGGAGAAAGAAAGATAATGGAAGCCTGACTCAGTATCCCAGCCCTTGTAACAAATCCAGATAACAAGGATTTGCGCTATATTTTGCAAACTGCAGGATACCAAACACTGCAAATTTCCATCAGTCACCCTGGTTAGACTTGTAACATGGACACCTGTCCCCCATCTCTATTATTTTTGTTTTCCTCAACCTTTTGATCTCTTTTGGGCAGAGGCACACCCAGACCCACCCCACAAGAAACCACAGGCCTATGAGACCTGGTGTCTCTGGTTCCTGCCCAAGACCTTAGTTTGTCCAAAAGGCTGACTGAAAAGCTGTAGCTTGAGGGATTCTGCAGCTGCTTTATCTCTTCCCAAGGACATTGGGCAATACTGTTCTCCGGAGTTTTTGCTAATACAAACTCCTTGTCAGGCTTAGTCCACTGCCTTGTTTATCACTTCTTGGCATTTTCATTGAATCCCAGAAAGAAGCCAGGCACAAAATCCTAATGAAAATCTCCGCATGCAAAGAGAGAATTTATATTTCACTTCTTGCCTTTGCTATTGGTTTTACAAGTGATTGCTCATCAGAAACCAATTACTCCAGAAAGGCTTGGGTTTGGGTCCCTACTGATGTTAGCAGGATGAATAGCCTCATTTACAATCTCTCAATTGGAAAACAAAAAGTAATGATAATAAAAAAAAAAAAAAAAGTCTTTTCTAATTCTCTCTACCCCTGTTGTAATTCACAAGAAAATTAAACTAATAACTCTCTCTGTGAGCGTGTTATGCAGACACCAGGAGTCAGGGATAACTGTACACAACTATTCCAGGCAAAGTCCTGATGGAAGGAACCTCTGAGCAGACAACTGTTATGCCTTGCAAGATTCAAAGCTTCTCCAGTCATGCAATCTATGCAGAGAGGAGGCTGTTCCATTATTCTTTCTTCTTCTTTTTTTTTTTTTTTTTCTTTCTTCCCTCTTTTTCAGTTGAATTCCGCCTGTGGGCAGCAGAAAACTTCCGTGATTTTTTGCTGGGCTCGTTTCCCACTCCATCTCCATTGGTGAAGAAAATTCTCCATGCCAACAGAATGAAGCTTTTCACAAGTAGCCCCCAGAGTGGTCTTCCTTCCTCATTCCTGCAGCAGACAGACAGTGCTTTACGACACAGAAAGGCTTGGGGGAAGACATGAGGGTCCCCATTTTTTTCCCAGGCTCCGTGCTGTGATTTGTCCCTGCAGCTCAGATCCAAATTTTTAATTTCTTTTTATATTTTTGAAGAAGATGTAACACTAAAATGTAGTCTGTAACTTGTGCCTGCCGGCCTCTAAGATAGGAGAAGCAGAAACTCCTTCCTTGCAAGATTGGAAGCGTCTTGCTGGTCAGATGTGATACCTCGTGATAATCAATCCTGGTTTTTCAGACAACACAATGCTGCACATGAGATGGCTCAGTAGACACAAGAAAAGCAGACAGGGTGGTTTTGTCTCATTTGGGTGCTGGTGGTGTTGTGCATCATGTGAGTAACATGGAGAGGGCACAGTTTCACTAGGGATTTGGGATCTTCATGGATTCACATGGTGACTGAGACTGAAAAGGATGCCTGGAAGCAATTGGGTCAGCCTTCTGCTCAAAGCAGTCAGATTTGATCCAACCTCAATAAGAAACTATAGCAAATACAAAACAAGCCAAAAGAGAGGCAGAGAAGCGAGCATGAGGGTGGAGCCCACAGTGACAGGAGGAGCATGCTGAGGTCTCTTCACGTATCAAAGGAAGGTGACCATCACAGTGAGTGCAATCTGACAGGCACTGAGGGAGTCAAATGGCTCATGTCATGTGGCACAAGCAGCCAAGAGGACTCTTGGGGAACATGGGAAAAGGATTCAACCCCAACTGTAGATCTCCTTACATACTGGGGCAACTACCAGACTATTTTGCATGGGGAAACTGAGAGGAAAAAAAGATTGTTTAAGTAAGCAAATGGAATATAACATTGCATTCCCTGGCAACAGAAAAATTAAGCTTTAGTTTTAGGAATTGATTTCAGAATTACGTTAATGAAGTTTGAGCTTCTAGGGGAGACTCGAAGATAATAGCAAATCCGTTCCTCTGGTCTCTGTTAAAATGTCACTGACAGAGGGGTGCTGGGCACGTAGGGTTTTATTTCCACTTCTGGTAAATGATATTTAAGGAAGATCAAGGAGGAGACTGAGGAAAAGAGGGATCCTGCAGGTGGGATTCAGCCCCAGGTCAGACTCCTTACATTTAGATACCTGGGTGGATATGTTCCATCTGTACTCTGGGGAGCTTTGGAGATTTAGTCAATGCAGACTCAACAACTGCAGAGCAAGAGCTGTGATAAACTGGGTGCAAAAAAGCAGCAGCTCTTTGACAGAAAAATTTAGCCTAGAGCCCTCAGCCCTCAACCTTGTCAGTGAGAAAAAACTTTGTTAGTTAAAACACCAAGAAATATGGAGATGAACTTAAGATGAGACTCATCAAACCAACCAGGCTTCCCTGTGATGCTAAGCTCACCTCTGAATTTCAGATGGACTTCAGCTGAAAAAATCCTTGTGTAGAGATCTGCGTTATTGTATTGCACCACGATGGACTCCAGTGCTTTTAGGGGAAGATTTGGATACAGAAATTCAGTGACTCATTGCAATAGAACAGAAAAAATTCAGAGAGCTCATCTCTCCTCTGGGTTCACATAGCAATTTAACCCCAATTTTTCTATTTCACATGCAGCCTGCTATCACAGTCTCTGCATCCTGGCCTATCAGAAATCCTGCTAATGCTCATAATGCTTTTCTTGATTGATGGTTGCTCTTCCTGCTTCTCTTTCCTTTGTATAAGTATAATTTATTTTCTGTGCAGGCAAAAGGTATGATAAGACATTTCTGGAGCTATTTACTGATATCTTCTGTTGTAGACATTATTGAAATGAATGGATTTGATGTGAAGACCTTAGTGACCCTTCTGGGAATCTTCACTCTCTCTTCATTCCTTCTGATGCATTTTTTCACCTGTTGTTGCAGATATTCCTAACAATGAATTAAAATAAATACCTCATCACAAATGCCTGCAGATCCTCTGGATGTATTTCTGATGGTTGACTGCACAAAGGTTTTATTTTTCAATCCGTTTAACATGAACTTGTTTGCCCTGCTTTCTGGCATTGGAGAAACACTTTGAGTTCCAAATGCTGAAATAAAAATCCCTGCTATTGTTTAAAACATGCAAAAATGTATCATTTATTCAAATGTAAGATTTGTAAATCATTTAATTTCGTGGGAGATGAATCATTAGTCAAAGTGCAACCTGCACTAGAGGTCATATTTAATTTATTTTCAAAGCCTTAATTTGTGCTTTTTGGTCCAGTATGTCATAAGTTATTCAATACACAAAGGTGCCTACTTATGTCTCACAATAATTAAGCTGATTAAGTCATATTATCACTAACAAGAAGCATTAATTCCACTTGAGTGAATGCTGCCAAGAGAGTCAGTGACATTTCCACCACTTAGATTGAAAGCACATTATAGGCAAACTGGGGAGGCAAAAGCTTCACTTAGCTCAGGCCTGTTTCTTCATCTGATCTCTGCGGAGGAGTTGGCAACTGATGTTTTTAGAGAAGGTAAAAAAAAATTCTGTGCTCTGCAAAGGAGCAGAGAAAATAAGCACGTGACAATCATGCAGACCATTTTTCAGTGTGGCAGGGGCTAAATTTTTATGACAAAATCTAAAGGATGTTTATTTCTACAAAATACCTACACAGAACAAAAAGAAAGCAGGAGGAGGGCATCCAGCAAAAGCCAGCAAGCTGCTCTGTAGGATGAGTCCAGGGAGATATTTAAGACACTGAAGCAATTTGAAAAGAAATCAGGGTGGACCTTGACCTAGTCCTGATTAAATTAAGGTATGTTCATCCCAGCATCATATTCAAGTGAGAAGAGGAGACAAAAAAGAGGAGAGGAGAGGAGAGGAGAGGAGAGGAGAGGAGAGGAGAGGAGAGAAGAGAGAAGAGAAGAGAAGAGAAGAGAAGAAAAGAGAAGAGAAGAGAAGAGAAGAGAAGAAAAGAGAAGAGAAGAGAAGAGAAGAGAAGAGAAGAGAAGAGAAGAGAAGAGAAGAGAAGAAAAGAGAAGAGAAGAGAAGAGAAGAGAAGAGGCAAGTCCTAGCATCTTTAGAGACTCTAATTAACCACTGAGTGCCACAGACTTCACTGTCAATCACTGAATGCCACAGACTTTGGGCTGGATCCATAACCCTCCAAGGTGAATGCACACACTCCCACCAATTCCCATGGCTTTTAGCTCTGTTTTGCCGATACTAACCCTCTGGGGAGCTAAACCATCTGTATTCATGGCTCTACCCAGCCTAACCTGACTGCATGCAGAGTGCTGTGTCCATGCTAAGGTTTCCTGGGGGCTTCACTGGCTGCTACTTGACTCCATGTATGGCAGGCCAGAGTAGAGGTGAGCACCAGCCCCTCTGGGTCCTTTCTGGCCTCTTTTCTCTCTACCTCTGAATTCATTTTGTCTCTCTGGTATACATTTTCAAGTCACTACAGAGATATAAGGAAAGTATCCATCCAAAGAGTCTATTCAGCAGCAGCAAGAGCACAAAAACCTCCACTGTGTGTGCTGGTGCCCAGAAGCACTGTGTGCCTGCCTAGCATGGCCTGCAGCATTTCGCAGCCAACTGCACCACATGGCAGGTTTCCCACTGTTGTAGAAGCAAATCTCAAGCTGGCTGGCAGGTCCCTGAAAGCCATATTGGCCTCTGGATCTCTGAGAGAGCTGGAACTTGCAAGAGGGGCATATAGAGAGTGTTCTGTTGAATATGTCTCCAAAGTGGCTCTCATGCCCAGTGCATTACCAGCCTACAGAAAACAGCTAATGCTCATCGACTGCGCAGGAGTGTAAGCACAGGAAGAGTTGTAAAAATAACTGGTTGTAGGGCAAAGACCTTGCATTTTTAATGACACCATGTCCCTGCGGGAGATCTTCAAAGGAGATTGCATCTATTAGATGGACGATTCTGACCAGGCATGCCCTTTGAAGAAGGGATAGTAGTGTGGTTGAATTAGGTTCAAATAAGTGTTTTCTCCTCTAAAGCAAGTCCTTTTTTATTGTTCTTTTTATCAGTAAGTTGATGGAGAAGAAAGATTGAAACTGAGCTCTTGTCAGTGCGGGGTTTCCTCCGACTATGCAAAAAAGGAGATCCTCTGGGAATGTGGGGTGTTGGAGCCTGGGCTGGGTGGGGTGTTGGGGCCTGAGCTGGGCACTGTGTTGACCCTCAAATCCCTTTTGGAAGAAGCCTGACTTGAATGTGCAGACCTGGGGATCAGCAAGAGTCACAGATGTGTATGTATCTATCTCATCTCCTGGGCTGAGGATGGCCAGGAGTAATACAGAGGAGAGGGAGGCAATTTATTGGGTGTCAGTTGAGCCTTGGCAGTAGAGTTTAAAAAAATGCCAACAAAATGCACTAGAGAGTGACACACTTGGGAGGAGGTGGCAAAAGCTGGCTGCTTGGTTGCTCAATGTCATGAATTTCCAAAGACAAGGATGCAAAGTGTCACTTTCAAATGCCTATGGTTTGGGGGGTCAATTTTTAAGATCAATTTCCCTTTGGGAAGCCATACCTGGGAATCTGAAATGAAGTGCCAGCTCCATGCATTCATTTAGATCCTGGATACTAACAGGTGTAAAGGGTGCTTTTGCAATGTGAGCTAAAACACAGCTATTGGCTTGGCCCTGCTGCAGAGGGGCTGTAGCTGACCCCCTGTGGACTCACTGGAGAGGTCCTGCAGTCCTCTCCTGACATCTGACCAGCACCGCCTGGAAATGGCAGAGAAGATATTCTCCCACCTCCCAGAGAGTCATGTCCATTTGATGCTTTTATTACTTCTTGAGTTATTAATTTTATTGTATTACTTTACATAATTCACTTGTTCTTTTGGAGCAGTGAAAGAGGCTAATGCTCTGCAGAAGTCTCAGGCAGCAGCTGTTTGGGGTTCTTTTTTCACCCTTAACACTCTGCAGAGACCATTGGAGAACGGATTTGGCAGCATAAAATCCTTCATCCTACCATCTAATTGCAACAGGGAATAATATGTAATCTACTTACTGCCAGGCAGATGTGAGCTAGGACTGAAGTCACCAGAAGCAGCCAGGTCCCTTTCATGTCCAAAGCACTGTCCTCCTGGGTCCCTAACTCCCATGGGACCCCTTTGAGTGTTCCCTGCTTCCACTGAAGATCATGTTATCCACTTGTAGACAAGGACTTTTCAGGGTTAATCCCAAAAGCCGCATTGCAGCCTCCCCAAGCCAGTCACTGAGGAAGCAGGGGGCAAGAGAAGGACAGCCACAGCGTGGCCATCTCAGGACTTCATCCAAAAGTGAACCACTTCCCACGTCAAGTCAAGAGTCATCCCACCAGCAGATAGAGGCTTCCAGATTCCCAGGCAGTTGGTTCCTACACCCGCCACACACCCGGCTTATCTCTGTGACTCCTGAGGCAAGCTGGTGGGTGGTGAGCATCCAGGGGAAAGCTTAAATGAACCATAGAAGGCAACGCACAATAACAACAATAAGCCATTACTGCCAGATCCAGCCCCTCTCCCCAGCAGCTCAAAGCCCTTTAAGCCCACACCTTGGTGCAAATCACTGTAGAGTCTCTGCCCAAGGTGGAGCATGCAGCAAGGAGCTGTGTGGCATCTCCAGCACACAGCCTCTCCTGGCCCTGACCCCAAAGTTCTCCTGAGTCCAGGGAGGGAGTGAAGGGACTTTCATCCCCCAGCATGCAGATGAAGTGAATAAAATGAGCTCTCCTGGGCTGCTCAAGCAACTAAGGAAGCCAGAGGGGCATGCAGATCTGCTGGAGCCAAGAACCCTGCTCCAAGG
>NW_010338491.1:12572-18005 GCF_000700745.2 Antrostomus carolinensis
GCTGTCATGTGCAGCTCAGGGACAGCCAGGAGCCAGGGTGAGCTATTAAAATACAATTTATTGGTAGAAATCAGACATTGTGAAACAAACTCAGTTTAGAAAGAGCTATCATGTTCTGCACAGATGGATTGGAAATGAACAATCCTGTGACAGGAGCAATTGGCAATGCTGGCAGACAGGCTGGGTGGACAGGTGTAGGGTGAGCAGGGCACGGGGAGAAACTGTTCTGGGGCTGGAGTCCTGCCCATGAGGGCTCCTGACAGTCAGCTAGAAGTCCTCAAAGAGAAGCAGAGCATAACGGGAGATGTCTGTCCTTTGCAGGTGGGGCCCCCAGTGCAGGGGTTCCCCCAGGCATTCAGGACTTGGGGAAACCAGAGATGGGGGTGAGGGCAGGGGGAAGAGGGAAGGGGATTGTCATCTGTGCTGGGGCTGGAAACTGTCTTTCTTTCAGATGATGTTGCCTTGGGCTAAAGAGTTACCCAGCAGGGTCTCACCTTGTGCATCTCTCAACTGCTTAAGCTAACAGCTCTTCTGGCCATCCAAGCTGTGTGTGCTCCAGCCTACGCTGCTCCCAGAGCAAAGACTGGCTGTATCCTGAACCCTGGCTGTGTCCTGGACCCTGACTGTCCTGACCCCTGGACTTTGGGTCTCCAGTGCTGCATATATCAGGTCAGGGTTTGAAGGGAAGCACTCATAATGGCTGGGTTTTGCACTCACTTCCCAGAGAAGCCAGACACTGCTGGCTGCTCTGAACATGTAACACATCCCAATGGATCACAGGGACAGAGCAATTGGTCACTGCCCCAGTACGTAGGGTCAGGCTTGATGGAACCAGGCCTAGTCTGTATACCTTTTCCATGCCTACTGGGACAGAAATACAGGCATGCAGCTCAGTACACTCACACAGACAGACAAGACGAAGAAAAGACAATGTTTACAGAGATGGGAAGTCCCTAAGGGGACATGGGCATGGGTAAACTCAAGGCAGATTTGCTTAAATCTGATCATATGGACCCCCACAACACCTGCTGCCAACACAGCAGGGAGAAATGCCCCCTCCCTCCTCCTTCCCACCCCTATAATTTCTAAGTCTGTTGTTCCTTGAATCCTTTCCCCATGCCCTGGTGAGCCACTATCTCAGCAGCTCCGCAAAGTCCTCAGTGGTCCATGCGTGGAGCTGTGTGCTGCGGGTGGATGTAGCAGCTGCAATAACGCAAGTGATCCCCAGGGCTTTTGGCAGAGCCCTCCAGACCCAGCGCTGGTCACTATTTCAGGTCGTTGTTGATAACCACACTGTCATGCATATCACAGTAAGCTGTCATCTTCTTCCTCTTGCCAAAAGTGGAGAAGCTGTTCTTGTTCTCCTGGCCCAGGAAGAGGGGCCCATCTTTGCTGGAAAGCAGAGTGGGGGTGCCGGGGATGTAGACATTGTGCTGATAATCCAGGGCTGTGATATGCCCCGGGTACAAGGGGCTGTACTGGGGTGTCCAGATGCTGTTGGTGCCTGCTGAAGCCTTCTGAAACTCTGGAGGAAAGATGAATGAGAGAATGGCTCAGGGGAGGTCACATCCATAGCTCAGTGGGACAGCCACATTCATGTCCCACAAACCTGTGGCCATGTGTCACCAATCTTCCTTCTGGAGCCTAGAGACACTTTCCACCCCACAAAACTCTACCACTGCTAGGAGCAGAGATGTGTCCCCCTCACTGCACCTCCACCAAACAACAAAAGAGTCTGGTCTTCCCAGCCCCAGCATCCCAATACTAACCAGAGACAGGGGTCACCAGTGTACACAGCCTCTCGTGCTCCTTCTGGAGGGCTCTGCGGATTTCCCCCACATCCTCCAGGCTCTGGGAGCTAAAAAGAAGAGACTAGTTCAAAGCAATGTCAGAGATAACCTCCCCATTCCCACATCCCCCTTCCAACCGCTTCCTCTGTTCCCACAGTGCCGGATTTGGTACCTCTTCAGGGCAGGTCGCTGCGTGCCTGGAGGCAGCCAGTCCATGTTAGGCTGCTTGATCTGGAAAACACAGGGAAGGGCAAGGCTGGTTATTGGGACCCTCTGTTCATCAGCCCAACCCTGCCAGAAGAAGGCTTCCACAGCCAGGGATGTGGGACCCCATCTCCTCTTTCCCCATGCTCTCTGTCGAGAAGCAAGCAGCATGTTCCCATTTTAGGGAAACTGAGGCAGTGTTGAACCAACCTATTCCCTTCTGGACCTTCCCCACCCTCTTGAGACATTGGGGTTGTCTAGGGCTTGTTCTGTGTCTCTGGGAGTTTAATTGCCAAGATCTGTCCTTCTGGGAAGAGAGAGGGGCTTTTCCTATTTTTGTTAATTTTAAAAAGCCTTTTTTGCAAGTGCGACAGTAACTTAGCCCGGGTCTCAGTCAAGAGTGAGAGGTGCAGAAATTGGCTGCACGCCCAATGTCCCAGCGGGGTTGCAAACAACTAGGGGAAAATCCCATTAACGTCTTAGAGAAGTGAGTCCAGCAGTGCAAGGAGACGCGTGGAGAGAGCCTCCTGGCAGCGAGTCTTGGGTTCTCCTTGGAAGAGCTGTTTTATTAAAAGTCAAATGTAAGTGGATTAGACGCCTCATCACTCTCCATCCTTGTAATCGTGTTTCAGAAAGAGTCTTTCATTGGGAAAATTAGACATTCCCCATTTCAATACCTAACAAATGTTGACAACAAAGTCCCGCCCTGAAGACCCCCACTCCCTCTACTCTGGCACAGCTCAGGGTGGTACAATGACCAGACCTGGGTGCAGAACCGGGGACACAAGTGGTGCCAGTGGGGCCAGGACCAGTCCTGAGTGCAGGAGTGGGACACTGTGGACACCTGCTGGCACGGGGGAAGTGGAGCCACAGCAATGCTCAGGCTGTCCCAGAGTGAATTGCTCACCCACACGAAGGAGATGCCACCCCCACCATCCCACCCCTTCAGGGCACTGGAGCATCTCCGTTGCCTGTAATGGGTGCACAAGGTGCAGGAAGGGATTTCCTCTCGCTTCAGCCGAGCCTGATGCTCCCTCAGTAATTAGAGCCATCGGGAAGCTCAGTGGAGTTTCCCACTGTCTGATGGTTCCTAATTCCCGCACTGATCAAAGGCACCGGTTATTCTCCAGAAAAGCTGTGCCTGGTTTCTCTCATGGCAGAGGCTGAGGGAGGGGGCTGGGGGGACCTGTGGAGTGCCGGTAAGCATCACCAGGCATGGTATTACCTGCTTGGAGACCTGGAGATGCTGGCCTGGCTGGGATCGCTTCCCAGGGTCCTTCTCATTGTTCCGGGGAGGGCTGCAGGGTTTGAGGAATGTGAAGTCACTCTGGGCAGACTCAGGACCAAGGCAAACCTTGTAGCAGTAGCCCGGGGGGCCACCCACAGGCATGTCAAGGCAGGTGGCAGCTGTGGTCCCTGCGGGGGACTGTACCATCAGGTTGGACGTCTTCAGACCATCAGTGGAGGGTCTGGACCCAGGACAGCAGTGGCAGCGGGGCAGTGGGCAGCTGCCACCTTGGCGGGAGTGCTGCTCTCCACGGCACCGAATTGCTGTGAGGATGAGGATGGCAAGGAGGAAGGTGAAGGAGATGGAGCCCAAGGAGACAAGGAGGTAGAAGGTGAGTGGGGAGGATGAGGAGGCTTCTGGGGGGAGGCTGAACTCGCTGAAGTCAGAGAGAGTCTGAGGCATGGTCTCCACCACTGAAAGCAGGAGGGACACAGTGGCAGAGAGGGCTGGCTGCCCACCATCCCGCACCTGCACCACCAGTTGCTGCTGGGTTGCATCCTGCTCCAGAAAGGAGCGGAGGGTGCGCAGCTCACCCGTGTCTGGTGCCAGGCTGAAGAGAGTGAAGTCAGTGGCCTGGAGGAGCTGGTAGGAGAGGTGGGAGTTCAGCCCTGCATCCGCATCGACTGCCGACACTGTGCCTATGAGGTAGCCAGGCCTGGCTGATCGTGGCACCAGCTCGGTGGCCATGGAGCCGTTGCGTGGCATTGGGGAAACAATGACTGGAGCATTGTCGTTCTGGTCCAGCACGAAGATGTGGACGGTGACGTTGGCACTGAGTGGGGGGAAACCTGCATCTTGTGCTTGCACCTGGATTTGGAAGCTGCGGATCTGCTCATAATCGAGGGAGCGTAGGGCATACATGTGTCCACTGTCTGAGTTGATAGACACGTAGGTGCCCACAGGCATGCCATGGATGTGCCCATCAGCAATGGAGTAGGACAAGTAGGCATTTTGTTGGCAGTCAGGGTCCAATGCGCTGACAGAACAGATGGAGGCACCTGGTGCATTGTTCTCCATCACGTAGACACTGTAGGAGGGCTGGATGAAGCGTGGAGCATTGTCATTCACATCAGACACCGGGACAGTGAGGGTGCTGTGGGTCAGCAGGGCAGGGGAGCCCATGTCTCGTGCTGTGATGCTTACGTTGTACTCAGGTACAACCTCCCGGTCCAGTGCCTGTGTGGTGATCAACGTGTAGTAGTTGCGAAAGGAGGAGCGAAGCTCGAAGGGTATGTCAGGGCCAACCTCACAGCTCACACGTCCGTTGTCCCCAGAGTCCCGGTCCAGAACGCTGATGACAGCTATGACAGTGCCTGGTGGGGCATCCTCCAGCACAGGCGTGGACACAGAGGTGAGGGTCACCTCTGGTGCATTGTCATTCACATCAAGAAGGTGCACAAGCACCCGGCAGTGCACAGCCACAGCCGATGGTCCACGGTCCTTGGCTTGTACATAGAGCTCATGGAGGCTTGCCCGCTCATAGTCCAGAGGGCCCTTCAGCAGCACCTGCCCACTCCAGGGCTCTACATGGAAGAGCTCCCGGACACGCGGTGGTGCGTGCCCACTGAAGGAGTACTCTATCTCCCCATTGGGGCCCTCATCCAGGTCAGTAGCGTTGAGCTGGATGACCAGGGTGCCTGCAGGGGCATCCTCAGGAAGGCTCACGCTGTATGAAGGCTGGTCAAAGGCAGGCACGTTGTCATTTGCATCCAGCACCGTGATGAGGATGTGAGCTGTGCCTGAGCGCTCAGGGACACCGCCATCAAGAGCGGTGAGCAGCACTCGGTGGGTGCGTTGCTGCTCACGGTCAAGGGCGCGCTCCAGCACCAGCTCTGCAAACTTGCTGGCATCACTGCGCATCTGCACCTCGAGTGAAAAGAAACCGTTGGGTCTGAGCCGGTAGGTGTGCACTGAGTTGGTACCCACGTCAGGATCCTGGGCACTCTCGAGGGGGAAGCGGGCACCGAGCACTGCAGACTCGGCCACCTCCAACACATACTCTTGCCAGGGGAAGGTGGGAGCGTGGTCATTGATGTCGAGCACCTCCACCTCGACGCGATAGAGCTCCAGCGGGCTCTCGACGAGCAGCTGCAGGTGAAGGAGGCAGGTCCCCCCAGCCTCACACACCTCCTCCCGGTCAATCCGCTCGTT
>NW_010338492.1:0-5717 GCF_000700745.2 Antrostomus carolinensis
AACACAAACCAATCTCGGATTCTATTATTCTATAATATAAATAATATAATATACTCCTATGATATCTATATTCCTAATTAATATATATATTCATGTATATCAATATATAGTAGTCCTGCAAGGAACAGGGAGTTGGACTCAATGCTCCTTATGAGTCCCTTCCAAAATGAGATATTTTATTATTCTATTATATATTTTATATATTTTTATATTGAATATGAATATATAGTTAATAAAAAGCTTAATGACTGTGCTAGATAGATGATAGATAAATAGACAGACAGACAAATGGATCAAATAGATCAAACAGATCCAAAAGATTGAGAGACAGGCAGATAAATAGATAGATTGATTAAAAAAAATGAAAAAATGAATGAAATTATTAAAAAATAATTTAAAAAATAACACAATTATCCTTAATAATTAACAGTGACATCCTGGGGGCTGGCCCAGCCGTTCCTGTCCCTGCCTGTGTTTTTGCCAGCGTGGGAGGTGATCTCTCTGAGGAGCAGGTAAAGCCAGAAATTGAGTTCAGGATTATCTGACGACCGTGGTTTTGTTCTGAGTGTTTCTTCCAGGGCTTCAAAGACCACAATGGCACTGATCCAGATGTCTCCAGCCTCCAGATGTTCCTCCTCTAGATATTTCCACCTCCTCATTTCTCCTCCAGACCTTACTGCTGCTCCAATAAGATGGGGACAGGTTTTGGAGGTGCCATGTCATGTGCACATCTCAGACTGGGGGTATGCCAGCATCTATTGTGGGGGCTCCTCACACCCCTCTGCTTCCCAGGATGTGGTGGAAGAGGAGGGATGATGGGTGATGGTCCCACCTTGGTTGCTTGAAGCAACCCATGTACTCAAGCAATGACGCTGGTATCCATAGAATTGGTTTGGTTGTAAAAGTCCTTTAAGACCATAAAGTCCAACCATAAACCCAACACTGCCAAGTCCACCACTAACCCATGTCCCTCAGCACCACATCTACACAGCTTTTAAATCCCTCCAGGGATGATGACTCCACCACTTCCCTGAGCAGCCTTTTCACCTTGCCCTGCCCTAGCAGAACTTTCCCAGCACAACCACTGTTTTCCTTGGATTTCCCCTAATTCATTATTTGATCTTCATTCTCACCTCTTCATTTCTTTTCCACCCAGAAATCTCCACACATCCATCATCAGAAGGAAGAAGTCAGGCTGATGATGGAGCCTCCAGGTTTTGCCCACGTGGGGGTGCCATGTGGATGTGAATTGGACTGGTGCACATGTCCTACAGCGATGGCAAGGCAGAAGGTGAGATCTAAGCAACTGAGACCATGCTTTTTTCCCATAAAAAATAAAATATATGGATTGAGAAAAATTAAGCTCACAAAACTTATAAAAACCAAGAAATTATATGGTTGGGGGGGAAATAAGATTCACAGAGCGTGCTAACACACTTCTTTTTCCCCAACCATATAATTTCTTGCTTTTTTGCATGTTTTGACATTCCCCAGCCATGAAGATTAAAAATAAAAAATAAGAAATCCTTCTTTGGAGCTTGTTGTAACCTGGTGTGAGTTGAAGAAACCTTGAAGTAGCTCTTTAGGAGCCTGGGGATGAATCAACCTCCTCCAGGTTAAACTACAGCGGAACAACTCGTCCTCCAGCTGAGATGGCCGCGGGGGGATAGAGGTCCGGCCAAGCTGGAGGAGAGCCCGTACAGCCCTGCTACGTCCTGCTTGGGCTGTTCCACCACATTTTGGTGAAGGTTGGTACACCCAAGCGGCTTTGTTCCTCGTGCTCTGCTGTCCTAGCCTCTCCCCATTCCTCACTCGTGTTTACCATACCTGGAGGGGTGAGACAGGGATTAATTTCCATGAGAACACATCGAGAGAGTAAATATCTCCCAGCAGGGACGCTTGGCAGGTTTATGGGGTTTGTTTTCCTCCAAGAATTGGCAGCTTTCCTGCTCTTTTTCTACTTGCTCGTGACTGGACATGAACATCAAGGTCCGTGGAGGCAGGAGGCATTTGCTCATCTGGAGCACGACTCAGTCTCTGTCCTGGCGTGGATCCATAACTGTTTCCAAGTTCAGGAGGTACTTCTTGGTGCTTTCAAATGGAGGTGACCACCCTGTTGGTGTAAATCAGGTAAGTCCTAGCTCAGCCTTCTCCTTACATTGGTGTTGTCTCCCATCCTGCAAGCTGGGAGCAGATACGTGGAGGCAAAGAGAAGAGATGAGGATTATGTCCGGTGATGGGTTTTAGCCTTGGTGGGGATGAATCTGTGGGGCTGCTATGGTCCAGTGTAGGAGTGGGACCCACAAAGCACAGCCCCATGGGGTCACATCAAACACTCATCCATTGCTTTTCAGATGTACACCAGCAGCACAGCAGGAGCAGGAGGTCACTTGTACTACTAGAGTAGAGGAAACACTAGGAGAGTCTCCAAGAGCCATCCAACAATGCTCTTGAGGTTTGGGTGTGTTTTGACAGCAGGCACAGCTTCATGGGCTCATGTTGTGGATCACATCACTGCTGGGACCCAGAGATGGGTGCAGGGCCTTCTACCAAGAGCCAGCCCACATATTTGCCATCTCTGTGTGCAACTCCAGGAACCCACTTCTATCTTCAACTAGGAGTCGTCACCATCACTTCCATGGAGCTAGGATGGGATCTGAGGTGTTACTGCCACCAGCCTTCCTCCTGGGGGTCATCTACAGAGTCCAGGGACTGGGGCATCAGCAAGCCTCCACCAGCCTCTTTCATCCAAACTCTTGCACATAACATGGACATGGACATCCTAGTCAGCAGCAAGATCACCTGAAGACCTGTTCAGGGTCTTCAAGGTTGGGACACACTTGCTGAGCTGCTCCTGAGAAGCAGTTGTTGAATTAGTCTTCAGGAAGGTGACTTTTACCTTCCTGAAGGTGACCTCAAAGGGGTTGACATAACCATCAGGAAATTATGTCAGTAAGGAAAGGTGGGGCAGCAAGAAAAAAGGGGATGAAAGAAAAGTTCTGAGGGGACAAGAGACAAGAGGAGACAGCAGGAGGAAGCTTGGGCCAGAGAAGAGAAAGGACACGCAGGAGACAGGTTGTAAAGGCAAGGGAGGAACACTGGAGTTGCAAAGTGTTGAGGTATGTGACAGTAAATATGAAGATGATGATGCTACTTGGCCCTTCCTGAAGCACCAGAATGACCTCAGGGTGTTGTGGATGCTTTCCACGTTGCAAGAGCCTTCCATGCCTGCTTGGTGTATGCAGGAAGACAAGGTTGAAGGGACACTCACTGGGTCAGATCTATGAATCCCCAAAAGATATTGCTGTGTTTTCAGGGCCCTCCCAGAACAGATGTCCCAGTTTGGTTTCATCTGGGAAGAACCAAGGTTGTGTTCTCCAGGGCTGCGTTTCCAGAGCAAACCAACGTGCAGTAGGTGGGACAATCAGGGCAGACACCACAAAACCACTTGTTGCTCTGAATTAAAACATTTCCTTTGAGTCCTGTGTGCTCAGCAGTGCAGACCTCCTCCATGCTGTCCCACCACATGGTCCATAGCAGGAAATATGCCTTTGATGGTGGAGGAGGAGGAACACCATCTCTCTACTGTAGAAGTTACCATGTCTGTGCATGAACCTCCTCCAAGCTGTGTCTCCTTTTTAACAGAAGGTGATTTGGGGAGATGAATGGTTGCATGCACAATGGTCATGGAGAGTAGAAGTCACATAGGACACATGGGAGACTCCTTCCCCATGATGGAGCCCAAAGCCAAGTTCATGTGTCTGGTTGTCTCCAGGTAGTGAGTTCACAAGTCAAGGAGGTGTGGATTGCCCCCAGCTGCCTGCATTTATTGTGAGGAAAGACAGGAAAGAATCACAGAATCACAGAATGTTGGGGATTGGAAGGGACCTCAAAAGATCATCTAGTCCAAAGGATGAGGGTGGTTGCAAAGTGATAGGGAAGACTTGCAGGCATGCTCAGGAACGGTGCAACTGGACCCCTGAAGCTGCTCAGGGGGTGGCTATGAGACCCTGCTCTGAAACAAGGCTGAGCTGAGGCCCTCAGCAGGCTCCAAAAATGGAGATGCTTCTCATGGATGGCAGATCTCCAGCTGGCTTTTAAATCTTTAGCAACCGGTGCCCGTGTCAAGGTGCAAGTCCAGAGCTGTAAGAGCATCTTCTCAGCTTTATGAGAAATTCTTCATGTTTTGGGTGTTTCCCATGGCTTCCTTGGAAGAAGGAGCTGTTGTCAGACTGACAAACTCCTACTCTAAATTACAGAATCACAGAATCCCAGAATGGTGGGGACCTCAATAATCACCTGGTCCAAGCTTTCTTGGCAAAAGCACGATCTAGACAAGATAGCACTCTGTCTAGCTGAATATTCAACATCTCCAGAGAGGTAGCCCCCACACCCTCTCTGGGCAGCCTGTCCCAGGGCTCCGGCACCCTCACAGCAAAGAAGTTTTTCCTTAAGTTTGTGTGGAACTTCTGGTGTCCCAGTTTGTGCCCATTGCCCCTTGTCCTGTCACTGGGCACCACCCAGAAGAGCCCGGCCCCATCCATTTGGCCCCCACATTTCAGATCTTTGTAGACATTGATCAGATCCCCTCTCAGGCTGCTCTTCAGGACACTGGCTCTGTCCTGATGGACATGGATCTGATCCCAAAGACAGCCTTTGCCTGGACACACCCTTCAGTGTCTCCAGCTCACAGAGACTTGTTGCTGCCAGCCTTGGCTTGTGTAGGAGCACGGTGGGATGGGACTGTCCCCTCCATCCTCCCCTCTGCATGAGCTGACCAATGTGTACATTCCTTCTATAAATTCCCTGGCCCATCCACGCGTCACCACCGCTCTCCCCGTTAATGTGTAACGTGAAACTGGCCGGGGCACATTTCTGCAATCCCAAGGTTATCTGTTCCCGACCGGGCACATCCCTGCCCGCTCCGACCACGGGTATTTTTATCTGTGGGTAGATGGTATCATGGGAAAAGCAGTGGATGGAGAGGGTTGAGCGTGCTGGAAGGGTTTCCTGAATCCCTTCAGGGCAACTCAAGAGAAGTTCTTGGATAGAAAGTGAATAACCACCTGGAGAGAGGTTCTACAAAAATATGCCCCATCCCTGGAAGTGTTTGTGGCCAGGTTGGATGAGGCTTTGAGCAACCTGGTCTAGTGGAAGGTGTCCCTGCTGATGGCAGGGGGGTTGGAACTGGATGAGCTTTAAGGTCCCTTCCAATCCAAACCCTTCTATGATTCTATGATTTTATGTTTGAGAGGAATTTTGGAGACCAGGAGCTCAGCAGGGCTCAAAGTTGTTGTGTGGCTGGGATAAGGGGTGGGAAACTCTTCTCCTCCTTATTTGCAAGCAGCAGAAGGAAAGAGACTGTTGGATTGGTTGCTGTGTTCATGGTGGATGTTTGGGAAGCACATGGCACCTTCAGCACTGGATGGTTTTTAGAGCAGACACGTGTTCGTATAATCATAGAATCAGAGAACGGTTTGGGTTGGAAGGGACCTTTCAAGGTCATCTAGTTCAACCCCCCTGCAGTGAGCAGGGACATCTTCAACCACACCTGGTTACTCAGACCCCATCCAACCTGACCTGGAATGTTTCCGGGGATGGGGCATCTACCACCTCTCTGGGCAACCTGGGACACTGGCTCACCACCCTCAGTGTAAAACATTTCTCCTTATGTCTGGTTTAAATCTCTCCTTTTTTAGTTTAAAACCATCACCCCT
>NW_010338493.1:0-2262 GCF_000700745.2 Antrostomus carolinensis
ACTGTGGGGTTTCTCTCCTCTGTAAAACGAGCGCGTGGGGAACCACCAAGGGCCAGTCACCCCTTCTAACCCTGCTCAGCTGCAGGAGGGTGTGTAGCTGCACTTGCCTGTCCCAGCCCTGCCCTGTGCCACCCCCAGCCCCTCTGTGGCTCTTGGGGGACACCAGAGCCCCTTCCCACTGCGAATGTCCTTGGCTGAGCTCACATCTGCCCGGGGGGTCCTGGGACAGCCCTTTCCATCCACCACGTCTCCTGCTGTCCCAGCAGCCTGAGCCACGTCCCCAGCCCTGACCCCACGTTCAGACCCAGGCCCGAGGGTTTCCATGAGCAGCTGGACAGACCGACCCATGGCTTTTCCTTTACTCCACACACATCTTGGGCTGAAAAGGCTTAAACCCGGCACCGGTAAAAAAAAAAAAACAAACAAAAAAAAAACAACAAAAAAACAAACCCTGTGTTTCTGCACTCAAAAAAAAATTACTTTATGCTTGTTAAATGAACTTCCAGTGCCCGAGTGCCGGTGGTGCTGGCAGCCCCGTGTTCCCGGCGCCGCGCTGGGGAGGGGAGGGAAGGTTTGATCTCAGCGTATCATTCTAGCTTAGCTTCTGTCTGTGAATGTCCATAGTGTATCGTGCGTTTTAACAACTGGTTTACACTGTTGCCGTTAAAAGTGAATTTGGAAATAAAAAGTCATTACTATGATAAACGCTGCCTCTTGCACTGGGGGAGGGAACCAGGGAGGTGGGACGGGGCATGTGAAGGGTTTCTCCAGCTCCTGGGCTCAGCCTGGGCTTTGGCTGCTCCAAGGGTCCCTCCCAGCCCCTCTGCAGAGCTGCAGCTGCTGGGATTGACAATCCATCCCAGTGAACGGCTACTGGGAAGCGGCAAAGAGATCCCAGGGCCTGGTTTTGGTTCATGGTCTGACCGTGGACAGGCCATTTCCTCCCCTGAGGAGCGAGACTGACAGCAGCTCTGCCCCACAGCACGGGTGAGCCCTGGGACTGTGACCCCTCAGGCCCCTTCCCCAGTTCCCTCACACTCAGCCCCTCACAGCCCCAGATCCCTTGTCACTGGCCCGGTGGTGGCCATGAAGCAGCACCACGAGCCCTTTTCTCCGCACCCTGCCCAGGACGCAGCCTCCTGGTGCAGGTCAGGAGCTCCTGGTGCAGCAGCAGCTGCCACCGTTTGCTTTTCAGATTGGATTTTTCCTCCTGTTAATTACTTTTAACGAACGCAGCGATGCCCGGGTTGCTGCCTCCTGCTCCTTTGATCACCTGGCTAATCATCACCCAGCCCCTTCCTGCTTCCCAGCCACTCGGGTAACAAAGTCTAATTCTCTTATCTTGGAAATCGAAAAGCACCCAAGAAGTCACCTCCCACCACTCGCCTCCTGCAAACATTCCACTTTCACAGCAAAACCCTCCACGAGTGCAAACAAACTGCACCAGCGGTCCCGGCTGCAAATCAGCAGCAGCTGCTTAACCCCAAAAACCTCACATCAAACCCCCGCCCACCCCGGGTGATCCAACCCAGAGACACGAGGCAGCACCAGCCTCCTAAGTGCCACCAAACCCCAGTCCTGCCCTGTCCCCATCCCAGAGCCAAACCCAAATCCACAATCCCACAGAAAATTCCACTTTTCCCCAATTGACAAGAACCGCTGGGAAATGATGTTCTGAAGGAAAAAAGCTGCCATGAAACGCGGGAGGGAAGTGGCTGATCCCCCCCGAGAGCGAGCTGAGCGCAGGGAAGGGCCCCTTTCCACTTCCCAGCCCCGTGTTTCATCAACGGACATTCCAGAGAAGATTCCGTTTTAATTTTTTTTTTAATCTTTTCTTCTTTTTTTTTTTTTATAAGCACATTTGTGCTTTGCCAACAGAATCAAGACATTAACAAAGATCAGCTTCTCGGAAGAAAAGCATTTCTATATAACAAGGACATTACACAGCTCAAAGCAGGAAAAGAAAATATTTACAAAATACAAGGTGGTTTGGTTTTTTTTTTGTGTGTTTTTTTTTTTATAATGCTAAAAGGGTTATTCAGAATTTTCAACCTTATAAATAGAAAAGCACTTATGCAGAGGGATATGGTAGCATTGTTGTTTTTAAAGAAACGATGACAAATCCTTTAAACTAGAACAGAACCAAAAACACTAGATAATGTTGAAAATTGTGAAAACCCCAACCATTAAGCAGTTTAGCTACTATTTTCTTTACGATTACAAAATGGAAAAAAAAAAAATGTCCTTTGTATTTTTTTTCCT
>NW_010338494.1:0-351 GCF_000700745.2 Antrostomus carolinensis
ACTCAGCTAATAGCTGCAAGCAGAGGGAGAGCATCCCAGAGGCTCCTGCTGAGCCGTCCTCCAGCAAACACCAGCATCTCCCTGGGAAGAGACATTCCTTCCTTCTCGTATCTCCCTCACCGAAAAGCACTGGGGCCCAGGATGGAGCCAGTGGTGCTGTGGGTGCCACAGAGAGGGGCAAAAGCCCTGAGTTAGTCCTCAGCCTCGAAACAAAGGGACAGGCGGCCCCGGAGGAAGAGCCAAAATACGAGAACGTGATGAGCAGCAGTGCTGATTCACCCCCCGGCCCCACCAAGGAGCCACCGGCCACCCCTGCGGCCACCTGAGCCAGCACCGCCTGGGCTGGGGCAG
>NW_010338494.1:398-1207 GCF_000700745.2 Antrostomus carolinensis
GTCCCTCTCTGAGCTGTGAACTGGAGAAGCATTGAGCTTCTCAGTGACCCTCTGTCCTCTGCGCTGCGTTGCTGGTGAGGACCCTCACGGACGGGCACAGCCGGCAGGACGGGTGACACCGAGAGCCGCAGCGATGGCAGCCCCATGGGGTTGTGATGCTTCAGGGCTGTTTTCTGCTTCCCCTGCCCTCTCTGCCCCATTGTGTCTCTGTCACAGCCTGCAGGGACAGCAATGCTCTGGCCGCAGTGGTGGCACCTTCTCATCCCTGTTGACATTGGGGACAAGTATCCTTCTCATAAGGGGCTGCTGGGGGCTCCGCTGGGAAACACAGGAGCAAAAACCAGTTTCACCCATCAGCTTTCACCTTTCCCTGTCCCAGCTCTGGTAATGCTGCTTGGAGTCTCCTGCTGTAAAGGTGCTTCTTGCTGGAGGGGATTATTTTATGGAGCTGGGGTGAGATGATGGGCTGTCACAAGCAGCTTCAGCGAAAATTAATTTTAGCTGCTTATCTCAAAGGGTATCTGGGTCTGCAGAGGTTTATCTGTGTAGCTCTGGCTTTGCAGCAGGCTCGGGCTGCCTTCGTTCTACATACACGTGTAGCACATGGAAAGGCTCGTGGCGTGGCACGGGGTTTATCAACAGCCTGTGAAACTCCACGCGATACCCAGCCGCAATTGTGCAAGAGCAAACGTGGCAGCTGGGCCATGACCATCAACCTGTGCTGGCCCTGCTAAGGACAAAAGTTGCATAGAAAATGTCATTTCCACAGGTGCCCGAAGCTCCTGCCATCTCCCACACCTCATTCCTGC
>NW_010338494.1:1227-3365 GCF_000700745.2 Antrostomus carolinensis
GCTGCAGCAACCTGGCACCACGGGTGGCTGAGGTGTGATGAGGGTGCTGCAGCATCTCCAGCCCAGCCAGAGGACTGTGGGTGGCACGGGTGAGACAGGCACGAGGGCTCTGCCACCCACACAAGGCAATCGAGATGCCAAAGAAGATGTGCAGTGTGAACTGGTTTTAGACATATCTAAGTGGTAGAAGTTTCTTGTATATTTTTCTGTTATTTCGCGTGGAATGAAAGCCTCTAAAGGAAAATTAAATGTTACCAAAGCCCTTCAGGAGCCACAAATATTCTCCAAAGTGTGGAAACTGTCAGCAGCCTTAGGCTTTTGATTTTATTTATTTATTTTTATTTTCTGGTTCTGTTGAAGTAATTCTGAACTCTCACTTACGGAGCTGAGCCCAGAGCAGTGCCGGAGAGCGGAGGGCAGGAACGTGAGGGTGCTGTGAGCATCCAGAGCACCCAGGTTGCAGCTGCACCTCACACATCGTGTGCAGAGCTCCACATGAACCCTCCTGGTCTGGCACTGCTGAGCTGGGCTTTGGAGATCGAGGCGCTCCAGAAAACAGAGTGGGTTTTATTTTTCCCCTTTGCTTTTCGTGGGTGCTTCTCCGCAGCACAAGGCACCAAATCCCCACAGTCCCATGTGGGTGAGGCTTCCAGCTTTGCAGAGAGCGTGCAGCGCTCCTTCCTTCACTGGTATCCCCCACTGCCATGATTATAACATCAAATATTCTGATATCCAAATAAAAATGCTCATCCTGGCAAGAGTTGAGCAGCAGCCTGGCCAGACCTCTTTTCCACACAGGCGAGTTTTTGGTTTGATGCTATTTTATCCCAGGGACAGCACCATATTTTATTTCTAAGCAGCCATTTTTTCCTCCTCAGTTGGATATTTTCAGCCTGAGCAGCGTTGTGCCAGCAGCGACCGTCACGTGAGCCGGTTTGCCCCCGGTATGGCGTGTAAATAGCTGCTGACAACCTGACAGCCCTTCCTGACGCTGAAACAAGGACCCAGCTTTGAGAAAACGCTGCCGCTGCTGCGAGAACCTTTCATGTTCACAGGCTGAGCTGCCAGGCAGGATGTTTCCTCTGCTTGAAGATGAAGCATCTTCACCCTGTCTGGGTGGTGTAAGGAGAACAAGAGGTGGATTTTCAGCGCTTGGCTGCCCATGCGCGTGCCGGCAGCGCGGTCGCGCTGGTGTCTTCTTGTTAGAGATGCTTCAGTCCGGCTTTGGTGGATTTAATTCTGGATGCGGGAGGGCTGTGAGCCAGAGCTGATGGGTGAGGGAGGGGTTAATGTCTTCCCGTGCTGGATCTCTGATTTTCCAAATCCCACTGCAGTGGTTTGAAGCCAGCTGGTGGGAAGCGGTTCCTGTGTGTAGGTCCTGTCTGTGAGCAGAGGTGTCCACATTCTCTGCTGGGGCAGCTCTTGGCCTCCTGTAGGTAGGAACAGTGGCTGGAGCTGTCCCCCATGGCCATGGGGGTCTGTCCCCTGTCGCCACAGCCTTGTCATTTCTGCTCCCAAGCTGTCCGAGCTTTGCCTTTGAAGAAGACCACGTCCAGTAGGTCCAGCTGAGCCTGCTGAGGACCTCCCTGCATGGCCAAGCAGGAGCTGTCACCTCCCTTCCAGCCTAAGCTCATTCCTGGCCGGTTTCTATGTGTCTTTGTGCCAGTGCTGTTCTTCAGCTCCACGTTATTTTTTTTCTCCCCATGATGTTTACCCATCCCCGGGTGTATTTATAGATGGCAGCGGATCACCTGATAGCTTCTGTTCTCCTTCTAGGATTGGAAAACCGAGCTCCCCTCCACGCTCTCGCTGTAGCAACAGGTTCCCGTGTCCCCAAACAGCCTCTGAGCCCTCCTCGTGCTCCTTGTCACAGCTGGTGTGTCTTGGACATGAGTTGGGTGCTGAGGTCTCCCAGGGCCTTGTGCTGTCTCAGCGTTCCTCTGCCGAAACCACGGCGCTGATGCAGCCGGGCTTGTTGGCTTTGGGGTTTTTTTGTTGTTGTTTGTTTGCTTTGGCTTAAATTCACTTTTCCAGTTTGACCCTTATCCCACAAGCTGAGACCGAGGAGTTTCCTCTTCCCACCCACTGCAGCCTGGCTCCTTTCTCAGGGATGCAGCGTCGGGTGCGTGTCCGTCTGT
>NW_010338495.1:0-2419 GCF_000700745.2 Antrostomus carolinensis
ATTATATGTATAAATATATGTATACTCCCAAAATCAGAGCCAGTGAAACACGGTTCTGTTTGTTCATAACAATAAGCATTGTATGACAGGAGAATAACTTACATCGTAAATAATCCTCTACCCAGGGCCCTTCACAAGCTTTAGCTTAACTCTGCCAGACACAGCAGTACAGAGCAATAGAAATTGCCCTGTGATCATCCTGCCCCACAGAGTAGGCCATACACAGCGCAAGTCCTGGCTACAGTAATCAACCACCCCTCAAAAAAACCTTGAAATCTCGAGGCTTCTTTGAGCATTGTGATAAAATCCATTGACTGCTCCTGTCAGTCTGGGTTTGAGACACTGATGACTGAAACATACGAGTGTGTAACAATGACGTGAATGGGAGCAATGCTTTATCTGAAGCATTAGGTACAGTAATAAAGGTGTAAAGGAGCAGCCCATGCCCCTGTGCTCATATACTGGGCAATCACTCGTGGCTTATTGTTGAATGGCAAACCTTAGTGTGAAGATGAAGCTGATGAATCTTTTGTAACGATCTCCTGGTAGTCCTAAGCTCTGTGTGACTGTGTACTGGTCCCTCTGGAACCTCTCCCCAGTACTCCAGGTGTACAGGGAGTAATTGCTGAGCCAAGCATGTTCACAGCTCAGAGGTACCTTTGGTATAATAGATACCATAAGCCTAAAAGTAGCAAGTTTTTAATCTTGGATAGGGCAGTGACAAACTTTGCCATGGGTCACATTAGATAGGGCAGTGACAAACTTTACCATGGGTCACATTAGATAGGGCAGTGACAAGCTTTACAATGGGTCACAAATCAACTAATTCTTTGGGTTGGTTTTTTTTTTCACATTTTCAGGTACGTTTTCTTTATTCCACAAAAATGCCAGAACTGTTTAGTAGCCTATGAAATATTGTTCTTGTGTTTTGATCCTTTGGCATGTGTCATTACAAAGTGCCACCATAGTACGCAGAAACTGCTTTATTTGGAACGCACATAGGTGTGGAAAACATCCACACCCTGAGGCACTACACCTCACCCTCAAGCCCTGCCAGCAGCCCTGTCAAGGCCATCAGCATATAATCAACTTGTCTTCAAATTGCAACTGCACTTCATAACCCAACAATGCTGCCTGTACGTACACAATATGATTCACCAAATTATCCACCCACAACTACTAAGAGAAAGGGTGGGAATATGAGCTTTCTTCATTGGATCTCATGGTTATCAGGACTTACCTTAAACAAGCATCTGTGTGGAATGATCAACTTTGGTAAATTTAAGACATTTAAACTGAAATGGTGTGAATTTGGGAAACTCTGTGTGACCCTGAGCCATGACCTGTGTATCCTTCCCAGAGAGGCTGAGGGAACAGAGTGCAAGCTGATAAGCAAAGGGTTAACCCAGGTTTATTAGTGCCATTATGACTGGTCATGAGGGGTCATGAGTTTCTGTTGCTAGAAGGCTTTTCTGTGACTGTGCATTTGTGCATACAGGTTATAGTCAGCATTGTTGCCTGTTTAAAAAAATGGCAGAGTTAGCTAAATAAGCCTCTACCAGACAGGAGGTGGAAATGATAGAACTGGGCTAGGAAATCAGTAGTCATGGGCATGTATAGTAACTGCTGAGGGACAGATATGCACAGTTCTGGCCATCCAGAGGCACCAGTGTCATGTCATCCCCTGACACACCAATTTCTAGACAGATTTGTGTTACTTGGCCACTCGTACCTCAGCATGTAACCAGCAGCGAGCGTCCAAGAAGTGCCACGAGCAGAAGGACAGACTGTCTCTGCAGAACAAAAGGGACAAGGTGAGTGAATGAGAGCGCCGTGGCTGTGCGAGTCCCAGCACGCGATCGATCCTTCATCGCTCCGTACCTGCGGCGTGAGGACAGGCTCTGCTGTCATCGGCATCCCGAGCCCTGCTGCAGGGAGTGTCACCAGCCATCCGTGGGACACCGGGGAGTCACCAGGGAATGAGGGTGGCACCATGGCCAGCCTGGTAATAAAATGTCAGCCTGTCCAGCCGAGGAGCAGACGTGCTGCCTCTCAGGGACCCGCAGAAGCACTCGGTACACGAGGGCGTTTACTGCAGCAGGAGTTGGCCATTTGGAGAAACATACAACTGGAATTTAAGGCTGATGTGGAGTATGTTTATACCAACTTCATGCTCCTAAGCCAAACGCAGCGTGCACCAAGAAAAACACATTATTCTCTCCTATTGCTGTCAAAAGGATGTTACTGTTTTGTCGAACAGAAGTGAGCAATTCAACGCTTGACTCCTGCTGGCATCCTTCATATTAAAAAGGATTTATTATTGCAATGCCCAAATCTTGTAGAGCACAGCTTAAGGGCATGCCTGACGTGCAATGACCTTGAGGATTCAGAAGTCAATTTTTTTAATTCTACAATTTGT
>NW_010338495.1:2442-2745 GCF_000700745.2 Antrostomus carolinensis
GGGACCTCGTCCCCCCGCCCGGGGTTGGCCTGAGGGCTCTGCGGACGGCCTGGGGCAGCCACACGCCCCTCGCTCTGGAGAGCCGGGAGAAGGACTCACAGCAACGGCTCCCTCCCCCATCAGCTTTCCATCGCCTCGCAGCCCTCGGCGGGCAGAAGGACCCCGCAGCCCGGTCCCCCTGGCCCGCCTCTTGGAGGAGGATTGGAGGCTGCGCCCGCCCTCAAGATGGCCGCCCGCCTCCGGTGTCTCAGGCGGGCTCTGAAGCCACGGGGCTGCTGGCTAAGATGGCGGCTGTGGGCTGCG
>NW_010338496.1:0-10498 GCF_000700745.2 Antrostomus carolinensis
GCCGCGGGGCTCCGTCGCCGCCTCCTGGACGGGGCCGGCGCTGCCGCCGCCGCCTCTTGTCCTTTTGTCGCTTATTTTTCTACCTCCCATTTATTTTTCCGCCGGGCAGCGGCCCCCCGGGCTCGGGTTTTTTTTTCCTTCCGAGTGGTGGGGTTGGAAGGGACCTCAGGAGATCATCCAGTCCAACCACCCCGGGTCACCCAGAGCAGGTCACACAGGACGGCATCCAGGTGGGTTTGGAACATCTCCAGAGAAGGAGACTCCACACCCTCTCTGGGCAGCCTGTCCCAGGGCTCCGGCACCCTCACAGGAAAGAAGTTTTTCCTCATGTTTAAGCAGATCCTGAGTCTACAGGTCAATGATCTCAGAGGTCTTTTCCGACCAGGTGACTCCATGATTCTCAGTGGTGGCCAGTGACAGGACAAGGGGCAATGGGCACAAGCTGGAACACAGGAGGATCTGCTTAAACATGAGGAAAAACTTCTTCAGAAAGACCTTGCATTGGGGTTAGTACAGAGCAGGGACAGACCCTGTGTTCCTCCTCGTCCAGCTCCCTGTGTCCTCCTGATCACAGCCCTGGATGGGGAAGGGAATTCCATTGCCTTTGGCTCCAGTGTCCTTGGGGCCAGTCACCTGCACGCAAGCGCTTTGGTCCTTCATCAGCCCGTCCAGATGTAGGGTGAGCAGCAGGAGAAATGTCCCTCTGTCACTTCTCTCCATGGCAGCAGTTTGCTGAGGGAAGGAACAACTTGCTCCACCTGTAGCTTGTTAGCACCCATTAGCCTCACCCACAATGGTTTGCAGCTGGTGCTAAACATGCCAATGCCCATTTGTTGTTCTTATTTAAACAAGGGTTGTTTGTTTTTTTTTTAATCAGCTGTGAGTTTGCTAAACAAGGTTTTTTCTGGTTTGGATGCCCTGGTGCAGACACCCAGGAGGGGAGTGGTGGGCTTGGAGCTCATCTTGTCTGGCTTCTCGTTCTCACTACAGCTTTGGGAGCTGAGGCAGCACTTCTGTTGCTTCTCTTCTCCCTTCCTGGCACCGATGTGCAGAACCAGTGAGTACAAATTCTCTTTTCAATACTCTTTAGCATTTTTTTTTTGCATAGTAGTCAATATGACATATGTGAAACCTCGAGAACTGTGCATTCATAAAGCCTTTCTTGAACAGTATAAAGCAATCAACAAGTTCCTGTCTCCTTGGTTCCTATGAACCTTCAGGTTCAAGACTTGGTGGTGATGTTGCTCTTGCATAAGTAGTATTTTTATCAGGGAATAAGCAGTTTGCTTCTTCCTTAGACCACATCCCCTTTACTTACGTTTATTAGGGATTCTTGTGTTCCCCTTTCCTGCCATCTTGCCTCCTTATGTACATTACAGGCCCCACTATTCTTTTTCTTGCAGGCTTAGGACTTGACCAGGAGCTTTTTTATCCTCCTTTCTTCCCACATATGCTGATTGTTCATGTCCCTCTCCTTTTCCTGGTTACCCTTGTCCTCTCTCTCTTGCCCTCATTTTTCTTTACTCCTTCAGGGTGCCAACAAGTTTAAAAGTCTCCAAAAAGATCAGGGAAAGTTTTACAAAAATTTGAGATGTTGATGGAATCTATCAAACAGTTATTTTACTGTCTGTAGAGATCAATTCTTTAACTTGTCCATAGACAACTGCAGATCTGACTGTACTGCACCCACTGTCTCCTCCTTTCTGATTTTCCCATCTGTAAGCAGGCACTGTCTCTTGGGAGGTGGAGCACTCCCTGTGACACTGGAACTGGTGGAAAATGGTCTTTGAAAGGTAATGCACCAGAAAATTTCTGTAGATTTTGGGACAAAGATGATGTCTACAGTAAATGAGGCCTTCAGGAAAGCTACTGAGTGGAGATTGCTGCAGTCAGGCATTGGTGTCTCTGGGGCCTCATAAAGTGCCTGTGGTTCATTACAAGGGTAAGAGTTCCTTCTGTGCTTTGTTGTTGCCCTGGTCTTCAGCATCCCTTCCTCTGGGGAGGGTCTTGCTTCTGTTTCTAAGGTTTTGATTTTCTGCTTGGTCTAAAATGTGCAGGTCTGTTGCCTACCTGGACTCTGAGCTTTCTGGTATCTGTGTCCTTCCTGCTGCTTTTCCTTTGGTCTGTGCCCAAAGGCATGCCCTGGGTGACACAGAGGGTGAACGTCAGAAAGCCATACCTGACACTTAATGCGAGGGCTGACATTGCTGATCTGACATCAGCAGCCCGCTACACCAGCAGAGACCCTTTGCTTGGCCCCACTGAATTCAAGTGCTGGCAACCTATAGGCTGGGGGCCAGCAGGGACAGTGAGGATGAGAGGACACAGTGTCCCCATCCCCAGCTCCTATCCCATCTACTTCTCCCTGGTTCCCAGCTGTCCTGCTCTTCCATTTTTTTCTGCTGTAGGCAACTAAAGAAATCCTGGAAAGAGGGACAAGATTGTTTCCTGTGAGGTTGCCCCTGAAAGAAAGAGGAGCCCCATCTGGGTACACGTGGCATGGGTGCCAAGCTGATATCTAGGCTGGGAAAGAAAATCAACCCAGGCTGAATGCATGTGCCTGTAAATGTCCACTTGGCAGACTGAGGATCTCCTGCTCTCCGGGAGACCTGCTGGAAACTCATCTATGGCCCCTGTCACCAGAGTGGCTCAGTGCTTGCCAGATTTTAAGGACAGGTATCCTCAAGCCATTCTGCAGTAAAAATACCAAATTACAGACAGAAATCTGTGGCAAAGACAACTACATAATTTGTCTTGTGTTGGGAGGAAGAAATGGGTGTAGTGACCAAGTGCCTTGAGTGTTGATTCTGAGGATGCCTTTGTCTCTTAGGAGTGGTACCCAGCATCGATTCAAGCAGGGCTCACAGGACCTTTGGTTGGAGGGATGGTGGGCAGAGGCACTAGAGTCACAGGCAGCAGGTGCATGCAGGGAACAGGAGAAGGGTGAAGGAGCAGCAGGAAGGAGAGGATGGTGACCTACACAAAAGCCAGAGAGAGAAGCTGCTGCAGGTGGTGGGAGGTTGGCACGGCCACCAGGACATGCAGATGGAGGGATTTGGTGATCTCCTGTCTCTCAAAGCAGTGCTGTTCTGAAAGGGTTACCTCAGGTTTCTGAGCTCAGGGCATGTGAAACACAGAGGCATGAGCAGAGAGAGAGAGAAGGAAAAAATATTTCAGAAGCCAAGAAAATAAGAAATGGAGAAATCGAGCCTAAATCTTCTGTTTTGAAAGGGAAAAGGGGGCAAGGATGCTGTGGGGAGAGGGACCAGGAAAATGTAGTTGAGGGGAGGAGGAAGAGAGCTAGAGGTGATGTGACAGAAATGAGCAGAGGTGGAACAAGGAAAGAGGCTCTCAGTGAATTTATTTGAATTTCCATTCAAATGTTACCCTGGAAGAAAACCCCAGTTCCTGTGAGGTTGTGAAGACTGGGACTGCAGGGTCCCTTCTGGGGGGACGTGGCTGCTGCCAAGCAGCATTGCTCTTGAGATATATTTTAGAAGACACCATGGCACAGCAGGTGTGTGCAATTAGAGGAGAGCTCTCCAAAATAGCAGGCGGCTGTCAATTATTTTAGCAAATGGTGTTGCCCCCCCCTTTTTCTTTTCCTTTGTCCAACTATGTAGAAATTTATTCTAAGATGCATCATCTTTACAGAAACATTTTTCAAAGGACCTGTTATTTTTACCCTTCTGTTGCTTTTTGTGACTAGATGAGGAGCAGAAGGCTACTCCAATGGCCACTGACGGTGAGCTTCATTTCACTGGGGGAAGTTAATGAACTCTAACGAAGAAGCGAGTTTCAGGGAACCTTCTCTGCAAGCAGAGTGCAAATTTCCTCCTGGCTGGAGTTTAACCAAATTACAATGATTGTGACCTTTGTGAATTATTACCGTTGCTATCATTTACCTTTTATAGCGTTTCATAAACATATCACACTTCAGAACACTCCTGTATGATAAGTTTGCATTTACCTCCTCATTTTCTTGAAGAGGAAACTGAGTCACAGTGAGTTTCATAATTCAGCCAAACCACGCAGTCATTGTGTGGCTGATACACTGATGAGCTATGTGACCAACTATCGTGATTAGATTTTTCTTCTGTGACATGTATTGAAATAGCTTCTTAAAAAACACCCACCAAAGAAACAATTTAACCTGATGAGTTCCAGTGTTTTATTGTTTCTTGGATTAGGCAAACGCCACCTTCTTGAACAAAGGGCTATAGCTGTTGTGGTGTAAATCAGAGATTTACTGTAAAATGTCTGCGTGGTAGAGACACAAATAGTACTTTGCCCCTCTACTCTGCTCTCGTAAGGTCCCACCTGGAATGCTGCATCCAGTTCTGGAGCCCCCATCACAAGAAAGACCTGGACCAGTTAGAACAAGTCCAGAGGAGGCCACGAGGACGATCCGAGGGCTGGAGCACCTCTGCTGTGAGGACAGGCTGAGAGAGTTGGGGCTGTTCAGCCTGGAGAAGAGAAGGCTCCAGGGAGATTTATAGCGGCCTTCCAGTACCTGAAGGGGCTACAAGAAAGCTGGGGAGGGACTTTTCATAAGAGCAGTTAATGACAAAACAAGGGGAAATGGGTTTAAGCTGAAAGAGGGGAGGTTTAGATTAGATGTTAGGAAGAAATTCTTCACTGTGAGGGTGGTGAGACACTGGAACAGGTTGCCCAAGGAAGTTGTGGATGCCCCCTCCCTGGAAGTGTTCAAGGCCAGGCTGGATGAGGCTTTGAGCAACCTGGTCTAGTGGAAGGTGTCCCTGCTGCTGGCAGGGGGGTTAGAACTAGATGATCTTTAAGGTCCCTTCCAATCCTAACCATTCTATGATACTTGGACACCCCTTAGGTAGGTGGATTTTTTTCCCTCTGAATGGTAGGGGTCAAAAAATAAATGTATATTGCCTTGGCTTCTTTGGTTCCTTCCCAAGGACTTTTTGCTCAGCAAGGGGAAAGGGCTGGGAATGTTCTCCCACAGCTCTACACCATGCAGGCTGCAGCTGTGCTGGGACCCTGGCAGTGATGCTGGCTGCTGGAGGAGGGTGGCATAACCAGGCTGGTGTGACAAGAAGCTCAGGCCAAGCATGACATCTCCCTGTCCTGGTCTTGTGGGATGCATGCCTGTTTTGGGGTGGTTTTGTGGAATGCATAGAATATGTCCTAATGGCCAGGTCCTTTGCTTGCTGGAGCCACTTCTGGGTGAGATATCTGCTGTTCTGCTCTAGCACCAAGTGATTTCCTATCCTTCCAATCCCTTCCTATCCTTCCTGTCCCATTGCCCCCATATGTTCCCATGCCTGGTGCTCTGATTGAGTAAGATTAAAGTGCTACTTCTTGGTCTGGTCTCTCAAAGTGACTGTGGCTACTGAAACCTCAGGTGTTGTAACTGGCAGGTCTCTACTCTTGCAACATGGACAAGAAGATGTGCAATATTCATCTCCAGATGAATGTTTTCAATATTTTTCATATTTTTCACTTTACCCTGTGGCTGAAAGAGCTTTCGCCATTCCCAGCTGTAGAGCTAATGATGATGTCTCTGTGACCTGCAAGGATTGGTGACCACAATGGCTATTATAAACTAGTCAGTCTGGGCTCATAAACTGTATTGTGTTCACAAAGAGCAGAAATGTATTTATAAATTGTTTGAGTGTGCTCTATTGCTTCCTGTGGAGCTGTATCCCTCTTGTCTACTCCAGTCTGTCTGTCCTTGTGAACCTTGTAACCAGCTGCTTTGTGAGCGAGGCGCCTGCAGAAATGGAAGGAATGTTTCCACTATTAATTTCTGTGATCCTTTGGGGTGGAATTGGCAAAAATAAACTCCTAAATGCCACTGCAGACCAAGCCCTCCCTGCAAGGCACCGTTCATGGTACAGAGTACAGATCTATGTATCATGTCTCCTTTTCTGCATGATTTCACATCAGGGGTTTACCTTCCAGCAGTGAAATGGTGTGTGTTGATACTTGCAGGAAATAATTTTATTTCTGAATTCCTGCAGGTTATGTGGGACAGTCCTGGAAGTCAGAGTCGTGGTGTTTAGGGTTGGTATCATGAGGACATTTTTGGAGATTTTCTTCTGTGGATTTCAGAAACAGGGTATATCAGACAGTTGTTTTGTGTCCCTTTTGCCTGGGACCACATGATTTTCTCTCTTTTCCTTTTCAAATACAGACTTGGGCATTTGGTCATTGTCAGTGTGGCAGTGGGAGAGCTGGAAGCTCTGGCTGCATGCTGGGTGACATACTAATTGTGTGAAGGTTCATCCCCTGCCCTGTAACCTCGCTCAGAAGATGCTCTCCTTGCCTTCTGTTTTTCTTTTGTTCGAACTTTGTCATCCTAAACTGGATGATGCCTACAGCCATCTGCTGCGTTCTGAAGGCTGCGGCATCATGCCGACTCAATTATGCGCCTCTCTGGGATAACAGCAGGCCAGTTTTCCCTTCAGCTTTGAAAGAGTGGGTTGTGTTGTTTTTTTTTCCTGTGCAAATGAAGGCTGAGATAAGTAGGAACCTCCAGAAGCAAGCTGGGTAAGCTGTTCCCAGCCATGTCGGGTGGACTCTCCGTGTCTGGGTGGTGGAGCTGTACGAGTGTGGTGGGAGAGCTGCCAGTCTTTCACCACGGCTGAGATGCTGCGTCCCAAGGCTTGGTGCTCTGTCACGATGGCAGATGTGCTCCCTTGTGGCAGCATTTAACCATTTGGCACTTTTAATCTTTCCCACCTCCTTTGCTTCTTGTGAATAGATGTTACACCAAGTGGTATGGGGTGATGGGAAATTAAAGGACATGGTGCAAGTGTAAACTACAGGCGTGTTTTCCTAAGTGCCCAAGGAGAAGGGCTGCAAAGAGATCACGCTGAGCCTTGCAGTGGGTCCCTAGCAAAATTGTTTTGTTATGCTTTCATAGTCACACAGAAGTGACCAAGCAGTAGGATTTATGTGTAATACAACATGTGACCTCAGTCTTCTTGTGTTGGGCTGGGGAGATGTAACTGGAATGTGGGCTGAAGTGTTACCCATTCATTTTGCTGCAGGTTTAGGATAAATTTTGAGATTCTAGGACTGCTTCTAGTTTTCTTCTTTGTCTTCCCTGCAGGTAGTAGACCTGATGGGTTTCAACAGGCAGTCATCCAGGCTTGCTGTTTGAGTCTATGGGGGCTGTCTATAGTGTCCTGATCCTTTTTTCCCCCTTCAGTATGTACGCCCCTTTGTTATATGAGGTTGGGGGTCAGATCAAGTGGTGGGGAGCTAGAGGAGAGGACATAAACCTCATCTCAGGGACCTGGGCTATTTACATTCAAGACATTTCTGGCCTCACCAGCTGTTCTGTGTGTGTTATTTTCAGAAGGGCAATAATCCTCAGGAGGTCAGGAGGGTGGAATTGTGTGAATACGTCGGGTGAAGGAGATGAAGACGTTTGGAAGTCCTCAGGCCTTCTCATGACAGGGAGTCAGGATCCCAGATGATTATGGCTTGCACACTAGGAGAAGTCAAGGAGAGCTCTGAATGTGCTGCTTGTGTGGCTAGGAAAGGCTGCTTTGCTGGGTGTTTGTTAGCTGGTTTTGAGTCATCTGTGTTTACACTGCTGGCAGGACCACCTGTTCTTTTTTGAACAATAATATATATATGTATATTTCTGCCTTTATTTTTAGCCCTTTCTAAAAACCCCCAACAGGTTTGAAGGATGCTGTGGATTGTGAGTGGTGCCTGGCGGCATTGCTCACATTGATGGTTGTCAGAATTTCCATGATAAATCTCTGCTTTGAAAAGCTTATAACTCATCCTTCTATTCTTGGTCCTGCAGCTCTTGTATCCTGGGAAAAAAACCCCTCCTTTTTTAAAAAAAAAATCTGCATTTTCCCCATAGATTTGTGCAAATCAGTTTTGTTTCAAAGCAGACACTGAGTCTTTTCACTTTATTTTTTCAGTGCCTAATTGCAAAATGTGTGGCAGGTCTCTTCAATATGTTTCAGATGGTCAAAGGAAAACACTATTTTGCCTATCAGATGGACACAGACACTGGATGGTGTAAATCAATAAGGAACCAACACCAGTTAGGCCTCCAGCACCAGCTATAAGGAAGCACAAAACCAGTTGAAATATGGCAAAAGCTGGGCAGTCTCCATGTTTGGTGTGGTACCAGTTGCAGAATTATAGGGTGAATGCGCCTCATGTCAAGAACTAGCAGAGAGATGAGACATATAATTTTTTTGCATTCATAACCAAAGGACATGCACATTGCTATTATAGGCAATCAGCAAGAGAAATCCAGTACAAATCAGCAGATTTGTATGATGATTTTAATGAAACAATACATAACTGTCCCTTATTAACTTTATGGTTCATGTGTCTGTAGTGTTTTCCGTCCATGCAGTGCCAAGCAGCTCATAGACATTGATCTCCCCTATGAAGCTGTACACACATCATGATTTCTGGTCTCCACCCAGGAGAGACGGTGTGGTGAGGAGATGTAGTGATGTGCCCTGGTGATGCTGTGAATTCATGGCCAAACAGACAGCAGCACACAGGGACCTGAGCCATACAACTGTGCCCAAAGGACCGAGCTGCGTCTCTTCTGAGAGCTTTCACAGTTCTTGAAAGCTGTTGAAGTGTTAGCTGCAAACAGTACATTTGCATGCAGGTGGTGGGTGCTAATTCCAAACGTGAAGGCAATGAACTTGAAACCGAGTCCTGACACACAATGAGAATCGCGGAGGGAGCGTTGGGAACTTGGGCTGAATCAACGTCGGTGTAATTTCGTGTGCGGCGTTCAGTGGGCCATTCAAACTCAGATTGTCTTTTGGCAGATGGGAATAACACTGACTCTGCCTCAGGAAGGCTGGGTGGTAGCTACGTACATGCAGAAGGATTTGTATAGGATGCAAGAGCTCAGCTGGTTTTCAAGCTATATTAGTAGCTGTTTGAATGCAGGATATGACCTTTCCTTCAGGTGTTGCCTGACAGCTCTGGACCCTCATGGTTAAAAAACCACTGCTGTCCCCAAATGGAAATATCCCTGTGGTGCTTTTGCCCATGTTGCATGGGTACAAACACAGTGCCAGACCTGTGTCTTACTGTAGCTCCAGACACAGAGCTTAAACTTTTTTATCCTGCTTTTTCTTCCACTGCAACTGATTTTCCTTTGGACATAATTTTATGTATTTATTTATTTTGTTCTGATTCCCCTGTCCATCTCTTGTCTATCTCAGGACGTTGCATTCCTATGGGATCTTAGCAGGAGGTGAGGGCCACTATATTCATTTTCCAACTGGGAATTTCAGGCAAAGAAAGGCTGGGGTGACTTGCCTGTTGTCAGACACAAAACTTGGGGGAGTAGGAACATGAGGACACTCCCCAAAGTTTCAGGCTGGTGCCTGAGCTCCTTGTCCAGACTCAGTGTTGTCTCTTGTTGCTGTTCTGATCCCATCTGGCTGTCAGCTGTACCAGCCGGTGCTCCGTCCGTGGGTATTCACTCTGCTGCCAGTTCTCATGTCTCAATCGGGAGTCATTTAATGTGGGTGACTGAGATTCCTCGAGAGGAAGAATTTGAAGTATCCCAGACAATGGTATGGTTAATATTGGTTTTGTCGTAAGATGGTTTTTTAGTATTTATTTTAAGGATTGTTGACCCACATGAGTTTTTTTCTAGGGCTTTAGTATCCGTGGTTTCAGCCATGAAAAAGGGTCAGAGTTTAATATCCTTTCCTTGTAAGATAATAGAATAAATGGGAAGAGAAATGTATGATTTAAAATCTTCAGTGAGATCATAAGAAAAGGACAGGACAACATTTTGCACAGTACATTTGGCATTTCTGAGAAAAGATTCCTGGTAAAACATGACTTCAAGTCAACAGAGTCAACAAATGAATCAGAGAAGGGAATGGGGCGCGTCTCCCTTTAGTAAAAACTTTATTACATGTTCTCTTGCTCTCAATTACCCTGATTTGAAGTGGGGAGCTAATGAATATGGCTAAATGGATTGAAACAAACAGCAGCACCGTGGACAAAAAAATAACCACTATGAACTGCAGTGTATCAATCGTAGCAAATTTTTCACAGATTTGTAGGTTTTAAGGATGAGGTGGCTGATCTGATTGTTTGCTTAGTGTAGGGGAGAGGACCTTAACCAGTAATTTCCAGTAGGGTCAGTAACTTCTATGAGTACCAGTGCGAACCTTTTCAAACCTCATTGCGATAATTAGAAATTACCTCATCCCTAGACTGTGCTTTCTAATTGTTAATTAAAATAATAGTTCTCGTTATAAGAGTGCTTCTGCTAGGAGAGCAATTGCTTGTCAGAAATGTTGTCCCCATTGTAAGTACTTGTGTATCAGGATTAAAATGCTTCTTAATTTAGTCTTGATGAGTGACGCAGAGCAAGCTGTAGACTCCCGTGGCAGACCAGTCTATGGTGTGGAGTAGCTGGGGGTAATGCTGGAGCTGGGCATTGTGTGGGGGTAAAAAACTGCTGGGTAAAAAAACTGACTGGGTGGCCAGGCCCAAAGAG
>NW_010338497.1:0-294 GCF_000700745.2 Antrostomus carolinensis
TAGCACTGACCCATGGGGCCAGCAGGTCCCACTGCCACGACCCCCAGCCCCAGAGCCTGTGCAAGAAATGGAGCAAACACAGGAGCCGCCTTCTCCCCTCTTTTAGGGGCAGCTAAGGGACGCTTATCCCCCTCTTTTAGGGACAGGGGAGCACCTGGGATGTGCTTTCAAACTCGTGGCACACACAGCCCTGCATGGTCAGGCTGGTGGAAGACTTGCACTGTGTGGCTGGTTGCTGTGGTCCTTTGGGGTGGCAGATTGGAAGCCCAGGACCAAATGCCCTTGCCAAGGGAC
>NW_010338497.1:443-1127 GCF_000700745.2 Antrostomus carolinensis
CAGGGGCTGGTGGCCTGCACAGAGCGGTGGGCAGCAGCCCCCCACCCCAGGTAGCACTGTGCCTGCACTGGATATTCTTAGACACATTTTTTCCGGATGGGGTAACCGAGAAACCCAGATTAAGTAGCCGGGACGACAGGCCTGATACGGGAGACCTTGGCAGGGGGACGAGGGCGAGAGGCCCTGGGAGCAGAGATAGCAGTGTCGGCAGGCGGTTGAGAGGAGGGAGGAAGGCACGTCTGCTGGTGGCCTTGCTGGCCTGGCATGGCACGGCACAGCATGGCATCACAGGCGGCACTGCCCATTGCAGGCACACCATGGACCGGGGCATGAGGTGAGGGTGCTGGTCCAGGGGCATGAGGGTGAGCAGATGGGCTCGCTACCCCAGCACCCTCAGCCTTTCCCCACCATAACCCTGCCCTGGCAGCGCAGGCTGCCTTGCCACAGAGCCCAGCAGCAACCTGGTTCCTGACGCCATTTTGCTCCGTTGCCATGGAAACACCCATGTCAAAAATCCCTCTGGCTGCAAAGGGATGCTCAGCCAGCCATGAAGCAACGCCGAGGCGGGAGCACCGGCTTCACCCACTCTCAAACATGCTCCTTGGTGGGGTGCAGGCCCCTGAACCCAGGAACGCCCCTATGTGCGCTGATGGCCAGATACTGCACCATGGACCTGCTGCGTGC
>NW_010338497.1:1190-1406 GCF_000700745.2 Antrostomus carolinensis
CACCCCCCCCAGGCTTGGCCCGGTTGTTGGTAAACAGGAAAGCTGCCCCTCCCGAAAGCGAAGCCGTTGCATTATTCATCAGCCCACAGCCTGGCTCTCCTCCACCGCCATTGTCATATAATTCCTCCTTTCTCTGCTGGCAGCTGGTGCGGCTGCCAAGCGCCCGCCCAAGCACAGGGACAGCACTGGGAAGGGAACCCAGGGCTCCGAGATGGG
>NW_010338498.1:0-717 GCF_000700745.2 Antrostomus carolinensis
TTCTAGCTGGGAATCCGCTGATAGAAGTAGATGTAGCCCAGGTCCTTGGGGGGCTTCTCAGAAGCACAGACTTTCTGGTCGTTGTAGATCACCCACCTGCAACAGGCAGAAGGGGAGCTCAGGGACACCGACACCATGCTGGGGCTGAGACACAACCCGATTCCCCCCACCTGCTCTCATCCCTGACCCCCCGAGAGCGCTGAAGGGACAGGGATTTAAAGCTGCACCTCAGCTCACTTCACACTCTGAAAACCCCTCTTACCTGCCGTCTTTCTTGATGTGACAAACGTAGTGTCCACACATAGTCGAAGTGCCCATGTGGCTGATGAAGGCAAACAGCTGATACTCTTGAGTGGAGGAGAGAAGAGAGGAGTGGGCAGAGAGAGAGGAAAGGTGTCTTGCCCCAAAACATCCTGTGCAAAGCTCTCTAGAACAGAATCCCTGAAAAAGCCTCTGCTGGGAAATAATTTAGAACTGGGTCCCCGTCAAGTGTGACTGTGAGTGGTCTGAAGGCCAAATGTGCAGGGAAATACAAGACAGTAACTTCCATTTAGACTTCTCTCTTCCAACTGGTTATTTGGCCCATGGGTGCCAGCAGGGATGCCCTCTCCCTCTGCAGCAGCCCAGCAGCCTTGGCACCCATCCTGCAGAGTCTGGAACCTGGTTTTTCAACCGGAGCCTGAACCCTGGGGGATGAAGGGATTGGGAGCAGCCCTG
>NW_010338499.1:0-1485 GCF_000700745.2 Antrostomus carolinensis
GGCACTCTGCTGACTCATGTTCAGCCAGTTGAACAATCAGTTGAGCTTACATCAATTTAGAGATGTTAGCTGTAGAGGACTTTCAGTCTGGACACCATGGATGAGCTTTCACACCATCCATGAAGGTTTGAAACCACTGCCAAGGATGGGTCGCTGGAGAAATTCTCGATACGAAGAGAAGAGACTTTTTATATATTGCAAAGTTGATGAGTAACAACCGCCAGCGTCATTTCTGATTTTGATTCTTTTCTACTGAAAAGTGGACAGAAAAATTCTCTTTTATGACACATGAGCATACTGGGTCCACACTCAGAAAATAACTGATCTCCATCTGAGTTTTAGATTTGTTTGACAAGAGCTCTGTGCTGTCATAAATCAACTCCAGCTCCTAATGAGTCATCTTTTTATCCAGCAGCTAAATCTTTGATGCTTTGGTGTTTTGTTTTATTTTGTTGTTGTTGCTTTTTTATTCCCTATAAGCCTCACCACTCTTCTTCTGAGAAGCTCTCACTTTCTGATCAGCAAATATATCAACAGGCGAGATCACACGCTTCTGGGCATGGAAGTGCCCTCAGATAAATCAAAGTTGTATCTTTAAAGCCAAAAAATACATTGAATATCTCAGATAATTTCAGGTGTCTCCAGTATCAGGTAGGTGTTGAAAAAAAGAAAGTGGAAGGTGTCCCTGCTGCTGGCAGGGGGGTTGGAACTGGATGATCTTTAAGGTCCCTTCCAACCCAAACCATTCTATGATTCTAAGTGCTTCAGATTCCTACTCTGTTGGACTAGATGATCTCCTGAGGTCCCTTCCAACTCTTTCGCTTCTGTGACTTAGGTTTTTAAAGTAAGATCTTATTTTAAGCATATTTGGATTTGGTGTTTTGGCCGAGGATAAGAAGACAGAAGAATCAGACCACTGAGATCCAGGTTCCCCCACACGCTTTATTAGCTGTATTCATAATTCTCCTGAGCAAAGCTGGATGGAGCAGCTCCACCATATAAATTGCTATTTATTTCCCTGTTAAGTTATAAATTCATAAAAGCTTCTACCCCGACGCCGTGAATGGCAAAGGGAGCTCTGAGGAATTAACAGGAAATGGGGTTTGGATTCAATAATAAAACTGAAATAATCAAATACAAGTTATGTGGCAACATTTCAAATTACCCCAAAGAAATCGCTGTTTCAATCCTGCAGCATTTTCATCCTTGTAACAGGAAAATAAAGTCTCTGCAACGCTACAGTCTTCATCCTGGGTGTGAAATGTCTCCTCTCCCTCATCTGCTTCTCAGGGGCTTTATGACCATCCATTCTCTGGACCCAAATTTAGATTTATTTTTAAAAAACGAGGGGTTTTTGTTTTCTTTTTGTTAATTTGTTTGGGGTTTTTGTGGCTTTTATTTTTAAATCTAGAATAATTAGGTAGGATGAAACAATTAAACAATTGGAGTGGGTCCAATGAAGGGCAACGGAGCTGGGGAAGGGTC
>NW_010338500.1:0-5589 GCF_000700745.2 Antrostomus carolinensis
GGAGGCTGCTCGGCCGAGCAGGGGGATGCTGGGCGAGGTGTGATGGGCTGTGGGACCATGTGGTGGGGTGCAGGACCATGCGGTGGGGTGCAGGACCATGCAGGGGGTACAGGATGCTGTGGTTTGGTGTGGGAGCATGCAGCAGGGTGTGCAGCCATGCAGGGGGGTGCAGGACCATGCAATGGGGTGCAAGAAGACCCTATGGTTTGGTGTAGGACCAAGCAGCACGCTCAGGACCAGTCAGAGCCCAGGAGGTCCCAGGACCTGCTGCCATGAGAGCACGAGGGTCACTGTCCCTCCAGGCACGGAGGAGACTGAGCTGGCGCTGCTGACCAGCACACGGCCAGCCCTGGTGGGGACACAGCCCTGGGGAAGGAGATGCCACCTCGGCCAGGACCCTGCCAGCCAAGATCCCACCCCTTCTCCTTCCCTGTTAATTTTGGTTCCTCTACTAATCACCTTGGGTGGCAGCTCATCCATCCCGGCCTCCCTGGGCACCTGCTGGGATCTGGAACAGGGGTGCTGGAGTCCTGCTCCCATCACCAGCATCCTATGCTGTGGGGACACCAGGCACCATCACAGCCCTGCTGGGTCCTGCCTGGTCTGGGCATCACGGCTCCAGGTACCACCAGACCCTGGCTCCACAGTGCCAGGGCATCCCAGGGCAGAGCTCACAGCATCCTGGGGAGATGGAGCTGGTGTTGCTACCCGAGGTCACTGTGCTGGTGTGGCACAGCTGATTGCTGGTGTCTCCAGGCGAGCATCACCTGTGTGATGATGGTGGGGTGGGAGCAGAGCCTGATGTCACACAGACGCGTCCTGAAGACAAAGCTCCTGGTAAGGAGATGAGGGTCTGGAGCACAAGTGTGCTGAGTTCCTGGCTGAGGGAACTGGGGGTGTTGAGCCTGGAGAAAAGGAGGCTGAGGGGAGACCTTGTGGCTCTGTGCAAGTCCCTTGGAGGAGGGTGGAGAGAGGTGGGGGTGGGTCTGTTCAACCAAGGCCCAAGGGACAGGACAAGAGGAAATGGGCTCCAGTTGTGGCCAGGGCAGTTGAGATGGGATGTGAGGAAGAATTTCTTTGCTGAAAGGGTTCTCAGTGACCTGCCTGGTACCCGTGTCACAGATTTTGTTGCATTTTTTAATTCTTCCTGGCGCTGTCACCGAGGCCATGGGCAGAAGGTTGGTCAGGTGGGGTCAAGGATGGCTTCACCCTCGCGTGGTGCCTCTGGGGCTGAGCTCAGCTCTGCTGGAGCCGTCGCCTTTGCTCCCCTCTCCTGTGTCCCTTTCAAAAAGCCGGATCCCACCCCGTGCTGCTGCACCCCTTCCTGGGCAGTTCTGCGCTCCTCATGGATCTTTTTTATGCTGTTAATGAATTTCAGAAGGTCCTTGACTGAAATTTCTGGGAGTTGTCTCCCTGCTCGGTCTCTTGGCAGGAGCAAGTGGAGTTGCCCACCCTGGGCATCCTAGGCTGCATCTGCTCAGAGGGATGCTGAGAACAGGCTCATCTCAATTTTTCCCTGTTTTCATAAAGAAAAATTTCTCCTGAGGAGACACAGAAGTCTTCCCTCCTCCCACGGAGGAGCTATTTTCCCACTTGGAAACCCCAATTCAATGAGACTCTCAAATCTTTTCCCTTTCTCCCTTCCCTCCCCACCTGCACCAGCTGCCTGGAGCTTTGCCTGGTGTTTCCCCCATCACAGGTGGGATTTGCGGGACCGGGAGCTGGCAGCTGGCACGTGGCAGGGACAACCTTGCAGCTCAGAACGCTGCAGCCATCCCTCTTCTTCCATCAAACCTTCGTTTAAGAAACATCTCACTAAATACCCAGCTGACAGCAGCAGCCCCGGGAGATGGATGCCTCCGGCGCCTCCGAGGGCTCAGTGCCAGCGGGTGACTTTAAAATGACACAACGGCCACCCAGTGCTGCTCACGTCCCCTCCCTGAGCTCAGTGGTGTTGTATCCTGAAGGACACTGAGGTGCTGTGCCCCCTGCCCAGCACCCTGACACTGTCCTGGGGTGAGGTTTCCATGGGGTTGTCCTGGGGGATCCCAACTCCAGCTCTGCCAGGTTTTCTCATCACTGTGAGGGAGCCCCATCCTCATCCCATCTCCAACTCCATCCCCATCCCACCCCATCCCCTCCTTTGCCCAACCCTTCCCATCCCTACCCCTGCAAGGCATCCTCATCCCATCCCCAGCCTCATCCCCATCCCATCTCCAACCCTGTCCCCATCCCATCCCAATCCTCATCCTTATTCCCATCCCTATCCCATCCTCATCTCATCCCATTCCATCTCCAACCCTGTCCCCATTGCAATCCTCATCCCCATCCCCATCTCGTCCTCATCCCCATCCCATCCCATCTTCATCCTCATCTTCATCCATCCCCCTTCCCATCCCTGCCAGGTCCCCTCTCTCCTCCTCAAGGACAACTGGTGATTTCAACGGGGGGATGTGGTAGAGACCAGACTTGTGAACACCCGGATAGAGGGAGTTGGCAGGATCCGCTCCGGGCAGGGAGAGAATCCAGCACAGGAGTCTCTGCCGGGCGGAGGGACAGTGGGGAGGGAGAAGGAGATACCAACCCCGCCAGGGGAGGCTGAGAAATCAGGCTCAGTAAGAAATCAGGAGAAGATGAAATTAAAGATAAATCAGCAGCATCTCCACACCAGCACGGCTTTATTCCTTTTAATTCCTCTCCCCAGTCTTCCTGAGGGAAATAAAGAGGTTGATGTTGGGATGAGAACTCGGGAGCCAGCGCTGGTTGAGAGCAAGATCCTCGCAAAGCTGTGAGGAAGATGCAAAGTGCCAAACCTGGATCACGCTTCTCCCGCCTCGTTACTGGGATCAGCTAATGAGGGTTCCACCTGAGTGTTAGGAAGGTGCTGCCATCACGGGAGGGATGAAGGGGTGGGGGGGAGGTGGCACTGACCTGCTGGCAAGGCTGGCCCGAGCCCCTGCTCAGATAAAGGGAGAACTGTGAAGAGGAGCCGATAACAAAATAACGGGAGAATTATGAAGAGGAACATTTGCACCATCCCAGCAGGGCAGGAAATGTGTCAATCACCGACTCTGGCTGGGATTTTAAGCTGAAATCCCAGAGATTTGGGACTCTGCTGCCTTTACCCCAACATCTCAGTGCGTGGTGATGGACTGAGATCAGAGGAAACAAATTCAGGGCTTCTCGGCCCAAAATAAGTGAGGGGCCCAAGGGGATGGGCATGAGGATGGGATGAGATGGGGATGAAGATGGAATGGGGACAGGGTTGGAGATGGGATGGGGATGAGGATGGGGATGGGATGAGGATGCCTCACAGGGGTAGGGATGGGAAGGGTTGGGCATAGGATGGGATAGGGTGGGATGGGGATGGAATTGGAGTTGGCCCAAAATTGAAGCCAAGGGGCTGTGGGGCAGAGTGGTGGGCGATGGCACAGACTGGACCGGGGAAGGTCCCAGCCTTCACCCCATGAGGAAGAGAAGAGCACGGCCAGTGGGATGGGGCTCTCCAGCCAGGCTTGGGGGAAATGATGAGACCACTCTGCTGATGAACACTTCAAACACCATTAAGTCATCGCCTAATTCCCGCTTTTCCCCTGTGCTGCCGCGTGCTCACGCCCTCCATCCCGAGGGATGAGGCAGCGGGAGCTGGGATGGACCAGCTGCCTCCCCCATCCACAGGGAAGGATGTTCCCACAGGTCCCTGTTGCTGCCGAGCAGAGAGTTCTCCTGGGGGGGATTTGTGGGGAAAAACTTGGGAATTTGTGGTATTATTCCTGCCGGGGTTTGGGTGGTGAGAAATGAAGGAGCTTCCATCCCAGGGCCTCTGGTGGGCAAATGGATAATTAATTGGGAGGGCGACTTCATTAATGTTGAGGAGCAAATTGATCTGCTAAGAAAAAAGGAGATTTTTCAATGAGGTTGTTTTGACTTTTTGGGCTTTTTTCTCCCCAAAAATCCATTATTATTCTCAGCATCCTCCCGCTCTGGGCCGTGCTGTGAGCTCAGCCACAGTATTAGACACCAGAGACTCACTGTGGGGTCCCTGTGACCCAGCACCACCCTGAGCTCTGGAGGAGGATGATGTTTTATCAGAGCTGGAAAAAGCCACCCCTGAGCCGTGACATCCTGGGAGGATCCTGTCCTGGGAGCTGACACCCCACAGCATCGGGGATTTGATCACCCCTGAAATTCCCCAGCTTGGGGACACGGCTGTGGTGGTTTCTGCTGTCGGAGAAGAACATTTTTTCCCAGCTAAAAAACATCTGAAAGGGGACCCCAGCTGGTTAAAATCAACCAGCAGCTGCACAGGCAGCACGGCCGGGAGGCGGCTGGAGAGGGCGGTGGGTTTTGGGGAGCCCCAGTGTGGGGTCCCGGCTGGGGCCGGTGGGAGCTGCTGGAAATGCCCGATGGTGTTGAGTTGGGTGAGGATGAGCACGTGGCTGTGGGGTCTTGGGGGAATTTTAATGAGGGGGTTGGAGAGACAGAAACCCAGTTCTGAAATTTTAGGGGTTCTTGTGACAGTCCCAACTCGAGAAGCACCTCTGGAGCCTGTCCAGCTGTGCCTCAGTTTCCCCATCGCTCCTGAGCATCTCTGAGGTTCAGATGAGCACCTGAGAGATGCCAGCTGTCCCCCAGCTCCTGCCCCTTCTCCTTCCCACCCCATTACAGCTCTGGGGACATTTCCCTCTTGCCCCCAACCCCTTTTATCCCACCAAACGCAGCATCTGGTGGGAGCAGAGGCCTTGGTGGTCCCCCCTACACCACCGTGCCCAGCCAGAGAGATGCCACCCAGGCACTGGGGACACTGTGACCCTCATCTCCCAATGGGTCAGGGTCTGCTGGGGCCACCCCCACACAGGAGACAAACCAGACAAGAGGGGGATGGGACTAGTCCCGGGTCCTGGGCAGTGTCCCTGCCCATGTACCAGGGCGCAGGTGGATGCTGTGGGGACACAGGTGCCACAGGGAGGTGGCACGGTGGGGAGACACCCCGAGGTGTGAGCCCAACTGTGATTAATCAGTGACAAAGTGAGAAATGAGCTGAAAAATGACACCAGGGCTTGGGGGGAAGTTGGGGACAACTGGAAATGGGGACAGGGATGCAGGGCTTCGCTCCTGGCCCCTCTTCTCCTCATTTTTGACCTGGTGTGGGAGCAGGAGGTCTGTCCCTGGTGTCCCTTCCACCCCACAGCACCCAAAAAAAAGGTCTGTCCCTGGTGTCCCTTCCACCCCACATCTCCCTGGGGACCTTCAGGGTGACAGCTGCCCGGGCACAGGGTGCTGTGTGCAGGGACTTTGGGGTGATGGTGGCCCAGGGTGCTGCAGGTGGGGACCTCAGGGTGGTGGCAGCTTGGGTGCCATGTGAGGGGACTTCAGAGTGATGGCTGCCTGGGCACAGGGCGCCATGTGAGAGGACCCTGGGGTGGTGACAGCCTGGGGTGCCAAGTACAGGGACCCTGGGGTGACTACTGCCTGAGCACAGGGTGCCACCTGAGGGGACCCCAGGGTGGTGACTGCCCAAGCCCAGGGTGCCCCATGTGGGGACCTCGGGTTGGTGGCCGCCTGGGGTGCCAAGTGAGGGGACCCCGG
>NW_010338501.1:0-382 GCF_000700745.2 Antrostomus carolinensis
GGGTCACTTGGGGGGAAAATGAAGCTGTTCCCGAAACCGCCCCGTTTTGCCCGTTCTCAGCCCGGCTGTAGCCCAGGCCAATATGATTTTTGCCATCGTTTTCCGTTGCGACATCACCGGGGCAGTTCCCACTGCGGGGCTGGACCTCGCCATGAGAACTGTCAGGCTGTGCTTTGTCCTTCCGAGCAGCTCCAACCATAGCAAAGCATCCCCAGAACAAGAGGAAACAGCCTCAAGTTGTGCCGGGGAGGTTTAGATTGGATATCAGGAAATTTTTTTCACCTTATGGATTGTCAAACACCGGAATAAGCTGCCCAGGGAAGAGGGGGAGTCACCATCCCTGTAGTAGAATCACGTAGACGTGGTGTTTAGGGGTGGGCTT
>NW_010338501.1:477-4808 GCF_000700745.2 Antrostomus carolinensis
ACTCTTTCTGGGAGTGCCATCTCCAGTAGGCTGTTGATGTCTAAAATGCAGTGACCATCACCTCTCCGGTCACTGGTAACATCCCTGGTGCTGGAGCTATCAGGCTCCGATGGGGGACAGGGCCCAGAGAGTGACAACCACTGTCCTCAATCCCAGACTCTAGTAGTCCTTGATGCAGGACTGGTTTGAATATGCTTTTGCATTAAAATGATTAAAATTTTAAAAGAAAACCAGGTCATACAAAGAAAAGACTGATGAAAAGACCTATGCATCAAAAAGACCTGATTTCTGCATCTAACACTCAGAAAGGACCAGCTGCTTTATAGACAAAAACCAGCCCAGAGAGCCTGTGATCTGAGACCCCAGACCCACAAACTGGTCTCGATGAGGGATTCTTCCACCCGCACAGAAATCCACTGACTTCAGAGGAGTCTGCGAGGATAATTTCACAGGAGCAGACCTAAAGTCAGCAATACAGATAAGCGATGTGGCATCAGTGTGTCCATTGCCATTGATTATATTCCTAGCCCATTCTCCAGCCCTAGCTAATCTTATTTTCTATGTACAATGAGGGAAAATGGCTAGTCCAGATGTCTCTAAGCTCCTCTCAAAAGCTGCTATCTGGCAGGTCTCTCTGGAGGACAGTGCTCACTGTGGGAGGGTTTGTAGTGGAATATATATCACCTCTCCTCTCTGTTGATGCCTCCACTAGTGAAAGATCCAGAGTTGTCTAATACACTTTTAAGCAAATCACCAAGACAAGAAATAACAAGGATGATGGGGAAGGGAAAAAAACTAGTGTTGGAAGGCCCTGGATGTTTTTTGAGGAGGATTAAGAGTAATCAAGTTTGGATCTGCAGAATTCTTTTTTTTTTTTTTTCCCCTTCCTTTCCTCTCCTGACAAGCCTGAAATACTGCCTGCCCCATGAGCACTTCCTGCTCACTCCTTGTGTGTCCTCACTGCCTTTCTCTGACCTCTCAAAGACTTGAAGCTGCCAGGGTCCCCTCCATCCAGGCTGTAAGTCTGTGGGTTGTCCCATTCCCAAACATTCTCCAGCTGCATACTCTTTCTGAATCTAGAGGATGGAGGGAAAAGGCAATAGAAAGGAGGTAAAAAAAAAAGGTTTCTGAACTGCAAAAGTTCAAGGTGTTTCGTGAGGTGGAAGTAGCTTCTAACACAGAGAACTCCTTTGCTACTTCTCACTTCTGAGTGTGGTCCCATCAGAAGAAGGTTGAAGGAAGCCATGTGGAGGGGAAAGGCAGGAGCTTGTGTTGCTGCTTCTCCTCCCACACACTCCCAGAAACCTGGGGCTCTTTGGGAGCTGTCACAAGGCAAACCTGAAATAGGCTCATCCTGGAGAAGGCAGCAATGGCCAGTACAGGTTGTGCTGCTGTGCCATCCTGGCTTATATTCTCCTGGTGCAGCTGAAGCTTTCATACATCCAGCCAGGAGTCACTGGTGGTCCCATTTACACTCCATGTTGCCAGCAACACAAGAGGAATTGCAGCTACAATAGAAACTTGTTCCACCAAGCTGTGTATATATATTAATCTCCTGTACTAATTCAGCAGAAAGGCCAAAAGATGTACACTGGGATTTCCAAGCTGTGCTAAGGCTGAAGGGGAAAAAAATCAAAAACCTTTGAGGCTAATTTCAACCCATATTCTCCACCTTTAGAGCTTGCTAGGGCTGGCTCGGGACACAAAGTGGGCAACTACTTAAAGTGATGGAGTGCTCAGGACAGCAGAGTGGCCTGCAGGCTGGTTTGCCTGTGCCAGAGCACGGTGGTGGCTGTGGTCAAGGCTGGGCTCCAGGAGCAGGCATGGAGGAAGAGCATCACCTCACAGAGGCAGCACCGCGAGCTCCTGAGATTGTCCTGCTTCCCATCCATCTGTGCCCCATCCATGGAGCAGCAAAATCCAGTCTTGCCTGCACTGACCAAGACCTTCCAGCTGGCTCTGCCTGTAGCCTGTTGCTTAACCCAGTGAACCACACAAAATCAGATACACAAATACACACGTACACACCGGCAGATATAAATATACACCATCTATGCACCAAACATAAACAAAATAGCCTCCTCGTGTATGTATTTGAGCACTTCTGCTTTGGTTATTATCCAACCAAACATCTTTGTTGGAAAACTTCTCAGCTTTGTCTTCATTTCACTACAGAGGATGCAGATTTACCTCTCCCTAAGTTTCCAAACACCACCTGTGTCAGATATACCTTACCGCTGCCTAAAGGTCCTGCTATTTAATAAGATGTAGGACTTTGTTATTCTGCTTTTATTGTCTTCAAGACATCCAATTTAGTGGAGGTTGTACTACTGGCACCTTACCTAAGAGATAAGCCTATGGTAGCTCAGGCAGCTTTTTTTTTATTCTCGTTGCTAGTAGAGGTTTAGGGTTTTTATAATCCTATTGATATCTGACATAAATTATGCTAATGGCTGCAGCACTCTCTGATCCGTGTTTGATACCAGGTTTTGAAGGGGTTGTTGCTGGTACATCAGTCACGAGGGCAGCCAGAGGGGCTAAGCCATTGCCTTCAGTTAGGTGGCCCGCTTGCCCAGGGATGCTGCTGTTTTGTTCAATAACCTTTACAATGTCTTTTCTAATCATATGCTTTTTCCCTTTCCTTCAGAGCGCTTTCACAAACCCAAATCTTTATTTTGGGCATCTTTTTCTGTGTCCTTGCTACTGTACCTAGCTTTTCTCTCCCTCAAGAATGAAACTCAACCTTAACAGCCAATAAAGTAATTTGGGGGGCTACAGAACATTAACACAAGGTGAACAGGAAGCAAAGATGCAGAGTTAGTTAGCACACCAGCCGCACGACCAGGATCTATCCAGCTGTGGAGCGCCCTTATCTTACAGAAAGCAGCAGCTGCTCTGCTTAATAAATAATACCTTGATAAATACATCATAAATAATACCTTAATAAATACACCTTGAGGGTACAGCGTGGACTGTAACACGTTTGTACCCTGGTGCTGAACCACATGCCAGCCCCAGACGTTGCAAAGCAGGATGGTGGCTGCTAACAGCTTCAAGTGCAGCGCAGAAAAGACCTAAGAAAGAGAGGAAAAAAGCAGGAAAGAGCTTATGCTTGGATGTCTAGGGCCATCTGCCACCACAAAAGTACAATACTGGATTCTTGAAATGTAAAAATAGATCTCAAAAGAGACATGTTTTAATGAACTGAACACAAAGAAACATGGTCGAAATAAAATGAAAACAGAAGCAAGGTTCAAGGATCTGTTTGTTAAATGAACACCCAAAGCCAGAATATGTTTTTAGTGCTGGAGAATGCTGGCTGTCTGGTTTCTGCTAAAGCCTCCGGTCTCTCTTTGGGATGCATGTGGGAGAAGGAGGGGGTGAATGGCAGCCCTTGTTTGTCCTCTCTTGAGGAATCTAATTATGTATCAATTGATTTCAAAGCCTGGAATAGTAACTCTCTAGAAAACACTCGCTCGGAGACATTGTTCCAGTTTTCGCCTCTTCATAATTTATTCACCTCCGGTTTCAATGAGAAGGGCGCTCCCTCATACTGATTCGCCCCCCGCAAGCTGCACAGAAAATCACAAGTTTGTGGACTTTTTAAAAAAAAACAACAAAACAAACAACAAACCAAACCAAACGCAGGCACGCAGAGCAGCGCCGCACGGCGAGGGGAAGGCGCCTGGGCGAGCAGGAAGGAACAAAACGCGGCTCCTCCATGGGCTCACGCACGCCGTGCCCAGCTGGGAGTGAGGTTTCTTCCCTCGCCCCTCGCTGCTGGCCCAGCCTGGGAAGAACCTGGGTGGTGAGGAGAGCCATGCACCCCAGAGAAGTGTTGTCCCTCTGTGGCACTGTAGTGCCCTCAGCAAGAGGGGTGTGAGGTGCAGTCTGCTGCTGCTGCTGCTCTCCTGGTGCTCAGTGCCCAGAAATACTCCAAAGGTTTTGTTTTGGTAGCCCACCCTCCAGCCCTGCTGCCACCCTCTCTGCTCGGGCCAGCCCAGCTCGTAGCCATCCCAGGGCTCCCCTTTGCACTGTGGGTCTGCAGGGCCCTGCCAGCCTCCAGCCACCCCACAGCAGCTACTGTGGAGGACCCCATCGCTGGGCACCCATGGGTCACCCATGCTACATGGTGTGGGGGTGACCAACCAGGCCCTTGCAGCCCACAGGTTGTGTGTGTGTGTATTTGGGGTGGGGGTCCCCCAAAGCCCAGCTGTTTGCATGCAGGGGGAGGCACATGGTGCCCAGCACCACCACCTCATCCCCCGCCGGGGCAGGGAAAGGGCTCCCAGCAAGACAACCCTACTGGAGCCAGTGCAGAGGAGGCCACA
>NW_010338502.1:0-17152 GCF_000700745.2 Antrostomus carolinensis
AGGCGAGGCCGGGTGTGGAAGCGATCGTGGAGGTGCTGGAAATAGCGGGCCCATTCCAGAGCTCTGTCCAGGGTCAGGGAGTCCCAGTCCCGCACCAGCGCGGAGCGGGAGGCGGCCAGGAGCGCGATGAGCTGCTCCACCTGCCCCAGCACGGCCTCCATCGCCGCCGGCCTTGGCGCCACTGCTTTGAGCAGAAGTCCCGCCTCCGCCGGGAACCGGAGTCAATCCGAACCGGCGAAGGCGGGAATTTGTAACTCTATTGGCTCAATCTGATGTCAATCCGATGCGGATTGATTTCCCCTTAAAGGAGACTTTACGCGGCGTCAGTTACCTGTGTGTAAACCCTCAGCAAGGGGCGGTGAGGGAAATTGAACCGAATTAAAGCGTTAAAAACCAAGCAGGATTAAGGAATAATTAAAAAAAAAAATAAACAGCTAAGAGTTTTTCTATTCCTAATTAACAACTAATAACAATATAACAAATAATATTCCTAAATACATCTTAAAAACATAAAACTCCTCAAGAGCAAACATTCCCCTTCCCCACACCTGGGGGTATTTCCTGATCTCTGTGGTACCTCAGTCCCTGGAGGGTGGCCATGGCCAAGCTCAGCATGGAGCTGGTCTGGCTCCCCATCCCTGCCCACAGCTCAGCACCTTGCCAGGGCTGAACCCTGCTCACCGCACACGGCTGGGCTTGCCCTACACGCCTACCAACTAATGGCTTTGTGGCTCATTAGCAGTTCCCCAGGCTACCTCCTGTCCCCAGGCAGCCACAAGACTGGTGCTTCTGGTAGAAGTAATGGCTAACGCCTGCCCTGGCCTCACACATGGCAGAGCAGCCGGGATTTCCCACGTGGATGTCCCTCAGACAACATGGTGGAAACGTGCTGTAACCTCTCCCCTCTGTAGTGAGGAAAGGCAACACCTTCTCCCTTTCCCGCCTCCCCCACCTGAAAGACAATTTTACATGGCAGGCTGGAGGTATTAGGCGTAGTTTGTAGGATGCAGCCTACCTGTTGGAGCCACCATTCCTGGGTGCATTCACCTCAAGGGTTTCCACTTAGCTGGGAGACGAGGCCTTTCCCTCCATCCTCGTCCCCACGACAGACCTGCCACGCCCAGCGTCACCTCACGGTGATGGAAGGGAACAGGCCAGCCCAGCTTCCAGCAGCTTCCGCAGGCGCTACCACTCCTGAGGGGGTGAAGCAGTGGCGGGAAGATGGCAGGCGCTGGAGCTGGTGGGTTTGGGAGCTGCTGGGTGCTCCTCAGGGAGTTCCCAAGCGCTGGGGGGTCACCTGGGCACTGAGGGGGTACGGAGGCAGCGGAGAGGCCTGGTGAGCCCCTGGTGCTGGGGGCTGCGGGACAGCGCTGGCTGCAGCAGTGCCCAGGCAGGAGGAGGGCAGTCACCAGGGCTGAGCCTGCGGTGGGACATTCCCTCCTCACCCACACCTGGCAGCACATCACCTCATGGCCCACCCCTGGGGTTCTCTAATTCACATCACACTTCCAAAATAAAGCAAAAGAGAGAATAAGAAAATCATAAATAAGGGTTTAGCTACTAGTTTCCCCTCTTCAAACCCTATCCTGGACTGCCCTGGATGGTTGTTTAGGAAAGATCTTTCTCAGGTACCCTCAAGAAAACAGAGGTCTCATCTGAGCTCTTATCTTCTTATTTCAATCAGCTATTTAAAAAACCGTGGAGTTACAGACTTGATAGTCTAGATCACCTGTGGATTACGGGCCTCATACAGATATTAGAATGAAATTCTATGGCCGTGCTGTTGAAGGAGCTCATAACAATCCCTCAGTATCTGTGAATATAATGTATTTTAAGGTATCATTCTAAAATGTATGCTTTTCTCCTGAAGAAAAATATCTTTTAAGCTTTCTTTTAACTATTTTTGAAGTAATAAACATAAAATTGGATACAGGTGGCTAGAGATTTGTTGCATTGTTAACAGTGGAATTGCTTTTATTATTAATAAATTCATACTTACTTTTCATCTGCCATGCCCGTGTATTCCAAAGCATTTTATAAACTAAGATACATGAAAGAGAAGATGGAACATGCAAACTTTTCAGTTACATACAACTGAGTGCAACACTTTGGGACATTTTACTTAATGCTTTACCTAGATCAAAAAGTGATAGAAACCTGAAGTGGTTGGAATATGATTATATATTATGTACTTTGGCCTCTTGGTTTGGTTTAATACAACATCTTTTGAATTAAGTGCCGTGGCATACAGTGAATTCCAGACCCATGTTCTGTTTTAGTGAGGGATATTTTTGGAGGTGCATATGCTCCATGTCTTAAAGAAGAGAAGAAATATTTCCCTTTACATCAGAAAACTTTTCATAAGAAATCTTTCACATTACTGTCTTTTTCTGTATTGGATAAAGTATATGGGTTTATATCCTGTGAATTTCTCTGTCTATTTCAGTTGAAAGAAAGAAAATAATCACATTTGCAGCAGCAGGAAACCAACAAAAACAGGTTGTGAAAATCTAACCAGACTGGAAAAAAATACTGAATAGTACAGTATCTGGAATAGTCCTGCATGTGAAGGGAGATGGTCTGCATGCTCTAATGAGTCTCTGTAGAGCTGACTGAAAAATGGAATTTCCTTTTTACGAAAAACTCTGGATATTTCAGCACTTGGTTTTGTCTCATATTAGGATGAAAAGTCTAAATATCAGCATTTTTCATCAAGGGGATACAGTTTGACATCTCTGTAATAAAATGGTTCATACAAAATGACATTTATATATTTCTAGGTATTGCATCTGCATTTGGAGTTTCCAGTCATGATGTGGCACAGTTGATGCATCGAAGGAAAAATAGAGCCTGATCTGAAGAACCAGGAGAGGTCTGCATAAGAATTCATTAGAAGATTAATTCAAGGAAAAAACAAAAGAAATAAGGTAACATTGAGGCAGTTACAATTCATGTAATAAATTGTCAGACTACAATAACACTTAAAAAGTAATTCTTTTTCCACACTCCTTATTGAAAGAACTCCCTTTTTACTCTAAGTTTTGTGTCATTATTTAGGAGCCTGGCCACTCTCAGAATGTATCTTGGATCTTCCACTGTAAGACTGGAAGGTATTTATCTGTTGATTGACCTGCTGATGCTGGTGGCATCTAATAATCAAATTAAATTGAACAAACCTGATTTCTTTCTCACAGGTGAACTATTTTCCTGGAACTTTTAAGTGCTAGTACTCTCTATTCTGTGATCAGTCTCAGTTCTAGCCAAGTAATAGCTTGAGTAGCCCTAGGGTGCTCCCTACCAACAGCAAGGTTACTAAGCATTGAAGTTTGCATTTTGTAGTTACTGTTTATCAAATTATATTAAGCTTGTTGTTACTTGATAATATTGCTGAATTTTGTAGATATTGTTTAAAAATATCTGTGCAGGGCTGAGTTGTCTGAGGAATGTCTAAGGGATGGTGAGAGAGATACTTAGGAGGTAAACACTGCAAGATTGATGAGGTGGGGTAGAAAGTTAATGTTGGGGAAGGGGATGGGAAAGGTTGGATTAGGATGTCAGGAGATACAGTAAGAACACAGAGATGGGGGAATAGAATGGTGAGTGGATTTTCAGATAGCTCTGTGTGTGTGTGAATGCTTTCTTACTGAGCTTGATTACTTTTTAAGAAAATACCTAAAAGTTTACTTCTGGGACTCATGTAGATCTTTGGTTGTCTAATATTTAATATCAATCTGCTTCCCTTATTAATAATGACTCTTGTAGTAGTCTCTCATACTGTTTTAGATTGTGTTTGGATATGTATTTAATGTCATATAAATTATGCAGTCTTTTTATTTTTTTTTCTAACAAGAAATGGAACCCACAAAGATATCTTAAAGAAAATCATATAGATTGCATGTGTGAGTGAATGAGGCTTCCTTCTATGGAGGATGGGGAATTATGTTAAAGTGGCATTTTACAACTATTTTAAGGAATTATCACTTCATTACACAGTCTGAAAAGTAACCTTTTTGTTTTGTATAATTTAAAAGCAAAGAAGAAAAGAGGAAAGAGAACAGGGCATATTTGGTATGGTAGGCTAGAGTACAGATTTACAATTGCAACACATCAGATTGTTTAAGCTCTCCGCTATATCCTTCTTGCAAGTATCTATGACATTGTGAAAAGGGATAGCCAGAGTTTCTTGTGTTGTGGGCTTTGGTTCTGATTTTTTTTCTTCTCTCCCCTTTCCCCCTCCCCCAATAAAATCTATCTTTTATTTTAATCTCTAAAATAAGTATTAAAATAAGATTATGAGTCTTTGAGAGTATTCATCTACTGTTGTGTTAACCTGTAGTAAATATTTCTCCATTACACCTTTTGATTGTTAAAAGACATGACAAAGAAAGCTGTTGAGCAAGTAAGAGAAGTATCTGTCAGATCCAGAATCTGGGGAATCACTCTGCAGCTCCCTGAAAACAAGCCCACTTTTCAGTGAAGTACTGCAAAACAGTTTCACAGGCCCCGCATTTTGTATGAATTGCTATACTGTTTTATCTAAGCTGAGAAGTCAAGTAAAAGATTCATATGAAATTTTATGGAACTAGTGAGTTTCTTCACTCTGGTTATGGAGCCAGTAAAATTCACCCTGGCAGGGAATATCAGTTTTGAAGTAAAATTGGTCAAAGTAGCCAGAAGTCTGGATTCCATTGTTGTATTTTCCTTCCTTACAGAAGTCATGTTGGCTATAACACAGTTATACTCTTTCTCCTGAACAGAAATTTAGTACTCTGTTTACTCCATATACTTAGCATTATAAAACTCAAAAAACCCCTTTCCTTAGGTAGGAGGTGTTATTTCAAATTACAAAAATGAATACATTGAGTGATGTATGATGTATCTACATTTCTGGGTTAATAGTCACATTAACAGTAAGGAGGTTTGTTTAGCTGCCTCAAATTGTGTGCTAGGAATAAGGTTGCCACACTCATTTTATAATGATTTATGTTTACTGATGATTCTGAACTTGTGGACCATTCTTGCAAAATTCCTTCATATTTTTGCAACAAATTTAGCAGAAAAATTAGGTTATTAGTCAAGCCAGTACCTGGAAGACCATGTCACCCCTTCCATAACTTCTGATGAAGTCCTTTTTGTCAATGTAATCTTTCTATCTCAAAAACTAGCAAGGCTGTGGAAGGCTTTTGGAATGAGAACAGAACATGTGTATGATTAAATTGCATAATAAAGGAATTGAATCTACTAATTTGTACATCACTGTGAGCCTCAGACTGTACACAGGCATACCTGTCAGCAGGCTTGTTTCCCCTGAAACCTTTGTGCTATGCTCCAGGGAGGACAGCATGGTCTGTCCTGCATGTGCTGCTTGTTGTCTATCAATGTGTTAATGACAATTCTCATTTGGGATGAGTTAGATCTATGATTTCAGTAATTGATGTCAATGACCAAGCAGTGGTTGTATAAAGCACTAGAGTGAAAATTGGTTGAAAAATCCATGTGTTGAAAGAGTGCTATGTAACATGTGACTTTACTGAGATAACATAAAAAACACTCTCATTAGGAGTTTTGCTTATGTCTGGCTATACCAAAACTGAATTTTTAGGAAACTAAACATATAAACAGGCAGACTTTTCTGCCTATCCCCATTTCTAATTTTGATACTATGAGTAAGGACTATATTAACAAAGCTACTAAGCTGGAGTGTAGCTCTTCAGTATTACAGGCATAAAAATAAGTAAAATTAAGTTGCAAATTGTGACACGTTTTTCTGACTGGGAATAGTTGATTGGTGAAGTTACTACAGACTTATAAAGGTCCCTCTCACCAGATGAGCCATGTTAAATGATGATGTGTATACTCCAAAATCAGATGCAGTTGTTAAGTGTGTATTAGCTACCACTAGTTTTGCCTTCAGGTTGTTTGAGCCAATGCACTTTAGCTTGCATTTCCTATGGGAAAAGAGCACCCGTGCAGTCAGTTACGGTTGCTCAGCTGATGAATGGTAAAGTATTAAGCTGTGTGCTTTCATCACTTGCCATTGCTTGTAATACCTTTTAGAGAGGTTTCATTTGCTGTCTGTTGTAGCAGTGGGTTTGATAGATCACAGCATGTCCTGATTAGAATATTTGTAGACATGCCTCTTCCTGGCCTTCTTTTCCTTTAAGATAAGAAAACTCTTATTTATGTTAAGTACTTTTATTATATGATTGGATGCACAAATTCAGCCTTCTGAGGCAGTTGGAACCCATCCTTCCCTTTTTTAGGATAGCTGTTAAGAAGTATCTTGAAGAGCTATCTGTTTCAGAGACCATCTTAACAGAATCCTCTGAAAATAATATTCCATAAAGCCTGAGTCATAAACTATTGGCTATGGCCGAAGATTTGTAATTTCAATATATAATGCTGTGCTACTTGTATGAAGTCAAGCATACTAAGACAAAGCTTAGTCTAGTATCACGGGTTTAGTAAATACACAATGAAGTGTCTTTAAGAGTATTGGGGGGAAAAAAATCTGTACATTTAAGAATAGCATCTAAAAATTCTTTCCTACTCATAGATTCTATGTGTTTCCATGACAGTTAAGTTGCTGTCATTCACAAGAGTACAGGGAGATCTTATAAACACACTTTCATGTTGGAATTGGTTATATTTTTCATTTATATAAAAAGATATATAAAAGTCCATGCAAGACAACTATGTATAGAGCTATTTATATGCATGTCTGGGTTCTAATAATATAAGTCACTTGGATTTTTCACTTTCATTGCCCTAATATCCTGAGAACATCTTAAATTATCAGATATTCTAATATTGCTCTTTCATAGCTCTGTACAGTGTCTTTACAAATAATACATGTCTGTGGATAGAGAGATAGCTACATTAACACACACACATGCACGTGCTGGATAGACATTTCTTTTTTTGAGCAATAAGGCTTTTAAGTATCTGTTGTTTCCATTTTCATGTCTCCAAAGCTTTTATGTGAATTCTTCCAGCACATTTCTCATTATTCTCTCAACCTTTCCTCTGCTGGATGGCTGGGGTTTCCAGACATATAACCTGAAATGTCCTGGGAGAATTTACATAAAAACAATAAAGCCAAGGAAATGGAAACCACAGAATATATACATAAATTTTTTCAGTCTTTGCTAAGAAGCTCATTGGTTAATATTTACAAAGGAATTCAATTTTCCATATTAACATCCTTTTCACTGTGAAGCAAATGTGGGAGAGTGGGATGGTAAGAATCATTACTTAAGTGAATGGGGGGGTTATATGTTAATCTCATTAATGAAGAAAAGATTTTACTTTTCTCTATCCTAGTATATCAAGAACATCCCATGAAAAAAATCATATAAATGGCTGAATCAAGCAAATGTTAATGCAAAATTTTAAAGGTATTTTTCTTCCTATTTAAGAAAAGCTTGAGGGGTTTTTTGTTTATTTATTTATCTAAACACATATACATGTGTGTTTAGATAAATACTGGAACACTGGTTTCCATTATCTATACTCACAGAATCCTCTGAAAGAAAGTCATTAAAACTGATACAGCTGCTTATAGGATCAATAATACAGTAAATCAATTTTGATTTCTGCTGAGGGATGCTTGTTGGTAATGAGTTGTGTAGCTGTCTCTGGGAAATGCCTCCGACAGGTTTTGTCAGGAACTTTCTGATGGTAAACTTCTCATATCACAGAAACTACTACCATAACTATCGTGTTGTCCTGGTATTTATATTTTTTGCAGAAAGGGCAGGTGGAATAAACACAAACTTTTTTCCTAGCTCTAGAGGTTTTAGCTTAATGGTGTTCTTTAAGAAGATGTTTTCCCCACATTTTACAGAAAACACAGGTATTTAGTTAGAAAAAAAGGCCCAGAAAACAAAATATTTTGATCTGATATTAATAGTTTTCCACAGCAGTTAGGATTTGTGTATTTCATATTAAATCCATGTTATTTTGGTTGTCTGACTTGATTCCTGATCCAGCGCTGAACCACACTTAAGGGTTTGTATAATGGCAAAGGTTGGAGCCTTTGTGTATATCCAAAAACCATCACAATACAGGTAATATAGGTATTAAGATATGTCAGTTCATAGATGAACCCAAGAAATTGCCATTAGCTTTCTCAACAGGACAGTAAATTAGCAGTGCTAAACCAATGAAGTTTTTTGTTGTTGTTATTTTGTTTAAAAAACCTAAATGTTATATATTTCATACGTGTGGATGGAATGAAGGTAACGGGTGAAGATGAACTCCTAGAATTATGGAAAAAGTCTAAAAGAGAGCTCGGCTTTATTAAAGGTCTCATTTTTTTTGGTAAGAAAAAGGTAACAATCATCCAGTATTTAACCTGGAAATAAATAAATGCATATTAATTCAATTTGTTCTAATGAAAACAGCAAAACCACTATTCTTAGTTGAAACCACTGCTGCAAGCATCCTCATATGTCTTGATATTACAATAGCTTCCCTTAGTTTGAGAGAAATACATTTGTAACTGCATCAAGGAATAATTATTCTCTAATGAATGTATTGGAGTTTTATACTCTGCATGGAGAAAATAATTCATGAAACAATGAAAAATTACTGTTTGTGTCTGTTTTTCATTCTGTGAAATGCTGATGCTCATCAGGTGTTTAGAAATCAATATTCGCTCTTAGCTTTTGGTTGACCTTGTTCCTAATTCTTCTCACCTACCAGGCCTACGATATTTTGCACAAGTGCTTTTCACATTAGTTGAATTATTTCTTCATTTAATTATTTTGTGGGTTCTTTGCCAGGACTTGTGGCAGATGAAGGAAAAGCAACATACTAAATTAAAAGATGATACAGAATGATTTTTAATACTGGAATTCTGACCCTAGTCTTATTTGCAAGCATGGCTATAATGTTCACAAGAAAAAAAAAAAAAAAAAACCAAACAAAAACACCAAAAAACCCCTTTCTATCTATAGCTTTCTCTCCTCATTATTGGTTTTGGGCATCTGGTTTCAAGGTTGGTCTGAAATTTGATCGTACTCAAATTCTCTCAACGCATTTCAGCAACATATGTCATTAATGAAGCAAGCTGGGTAACTGGTCTCACCATTGTTTGTAATTCAGCCTGTGACAGGAAAGCAGAACAGTTTCAGCCAGCCCCGATTAGGAAAACATGCCCAAGGCATGGGCTATAGCACAAACAGAGATATGTCAGGCTCCTCCCTAGAAATAAACCCAAAAGTGAACACTTGGCAATGATACTTTGCTTTTATTCTGAACAAGAAACCTGTCGAACAAAACCACCTCCTTGTTTTGACATTGGTATGGTTAACAGCAAGGATAAAGACTCATTCCCAATGAAGAGAAAGATAAACTGCAAAGGGTCATCTGTAGATTGCAGGTGCTGAAATAACATTTATGCAAAATAATAACCTCCTAAATTAAAAATGTACGGAATTACAAAAGGATACTTTTGTCTGAAAGAAACATACTAAAAATACTAACTCTAGTCTTTTGTCAGCAATTAGATATTCCCTTATCACCTTTCAGGTTGTAATCCTGTGAACTGGGAAGATTCTTCTGAAGGAAACTGCCATTCCACAACATGTCCTTACATGAAGAATAATGTCACAGAGATGATTCTGGAATTGAGCAACTTCTTCACAGCTAGAGGAACTCTTGCAAAAGAGGTAATAAATTAAAAAAGTAATATTTATCATTTCTGTTGAATCCTCACACTGTGACATCCAGTTGTTTAATGAGTGTCTTTTACCTCACAACCCTAATGAGATATACTTAGTAATCACCTTATAGATTGGAAGTCTGAAGCATCTGGAAGATTAAGCAACATTCCCAAGATCACACACAGATTTCTTGTTTTGTTATGACAGCAAGTGATTACCAGAGCCAAGATTATTCCCAAACCACCTTACTTCCCTTCTCTAATAGCATATTACTAGATACATGGTTTGCAGGATAAAGAAGAAGGAAAGGCATAGAAGGGAAATATGTGCAGGATTCTTCTGTAAATTGAATTAATAAATCTAGTCCATCTTTATATAATTCTTGCTGTCCACTAATGTCAGACTACTTTACAAGAGAAAGTTTTTATGAATATGCCTATTTTACAGATGGGAAAACTGAAATAAAAAGTGATTTGATGAAACTCATTCAACAGATAAATTCACGGGGCTGGGGAAAGGGACCGAGTCTCTCAAACCCCATGAGACAGGAATAGCTTATACTAGTTAAATGAGCTGGCATTCACCCTGTTTCATTTGGCAATGTGATGTAGTGCAGAGGGAATGATGTTCTTCCCATTAGGAATGCTTCGATGATGCCACTTTAGTAGAAGAATGAAAAGGAATGCTGGACTTGAAGCATTCCCTAAGGTTTAAGATTGACTGCTCGAACTTGAGGAGTTGGAGGAAAAAAAAAAAAGGAAGAGACTAGCAATAGAAGTAGTGTCTCAGCAATAGCTTCTGAGGAAATTTAATTTGAAATGTTGATGGGAAAAGTGTAGGGTTGAGGAATAAATGCTGAAAAGCGGTGTCAGAAACACCAGGACAAAGGCTGGGAGAACTGTGAAGATAGTGTGGAAAGAAAATTAAACTCAAAGAAATGTAAGTGAGCACCTATTTTTTGCCTGTAAGGACCAGCCTGTCTGTCTTCTTTACATTGCTGGCCAGGCAATGAAGCTCTTCAGTTTTGTTGTTACAAAGGCAGGTTTATTACAAAGTTACAAGTTCTGTGAGCATGCTTTGCTTCAAATGGGGTAGAATTGGTTATCTGCCATTTTTTACTTCATGAAGAGACCAATGTGAGAAAAAGAGAATTGAATTGTGAGATAGCCAAAGATTCTGCTGCTTTATGGGGTTTTCACATGGAAATAGGATCCTAAATTGGATTGCAGAAGTTGTTCCAGTGACTAGGCTAAATCAGCTCTATGAAATCACTGTATTTTCACTAGGTAGCCAGCTGAAGGAAAATATGTTTGTCTCACATAGATCCGTACAGAGATACCTCTGTGTGCCATACATTTGCTTCTGGGTTGAACTTAGCATTTTCATTTTGAGGTATCAGATCTCTAGCTACCCTATTGAAATAATTTTTTCTCCATTCAGTAAAATATTAAGATAATATTCTTCTCTGAGAAGTTTGGACTGGAGTCGTATGGGAAAGTATTAATACAGATGTGATGAAGTCATGAAGACATTGAGATGAGTCCATAGGACTGTAACATTTAAAGCTGTATCTGTAGTTATCTGCAGTTCTCACAGATTTGGAATAGCTGCTGATAATTTAGTTCTTATAAACTCGATACAGAAAAAAGCCTCATCTGATTTCATTAATGTTAAAGGGAGTTTCACCATGGGTGGCATTAGGGACAGAATCAGGCCCTGGCTTACTATAAATAGAAACTCAACAAAATTTCATGCAAAGTCCAATAAACATAGAAAATAAGTTACTGGGAAGGGATATGAAGCTAAGAATATTAATAATTTTGAGAGAAACCTAAGTGTATGTCAGGAGAAGGAAGATATTGAACAGTAAAGAGAAAAAGAAGGAAGGCAGGATTTTGACCAGCCGAGGGAGGAGCAGGCAGTCAGATGTTACTCTGTTAGAACATTTTCTGGTTAAAAGAATTTCTGAGTTCTTGAATAATGAATTGGTCTTCTGGTGTTCTTGGTCTGAAAAAATTGTTACTTTCAAGAAACTGTGATTTGTGCATCCAGAATGTTTATGAATTGCCTCCCAAAGCACAGTGTATCTGTTAATTCCTATGAAAATTAGTTTGTGTATTTTGAGTGAGCTGATATACAAAAAGCAGCTGATAAAATGATTCCAGAACACTTCTGATACAAGAAGACCATGTTGCTGTGTAGCTGTTGGTATTCTTAGATCCTCTTTTTCTCATTGCCATTCTTCTGCTGTTTGTGTTTAAAATGTGATACTTCTATGTGACCTTAGATAGCACCTTATTTTAATCACTTGTCCATCCCAAGTAGAAACCAACCACAAAATCTGGGGCTCTTGTAAAATGTAAGGAACAGGAGCAGACATCAAATATGCATTTTCCCATCTCTTCATTTACATTTGGGCTAGTTTTGACAGGTAGTTGAGTTTCAATTCCTATATTATCTCCTGAGTCATCTTCCATTGCTACATTGTCTCATGGAGAAGGCAATGCAGTATGAGGTGTAGTCAGACAACTTTGACTTCTATATGTGAGTATGATTGATTTCACTTCAAGAAAGAAGACCAAAGCATCTATCTAGGCATTTAAATGATCTTTATCAATGAAGTAGCTGAGGTTCTCATATTAAAGATCCTCATATAATAATAACAACAACCTGCCTTGTTAGTGTTTAAGGCACTGGTTTGTTTAGAGACAGATCATTAGACTTTAATTGTCAAACAGAACACAGACTTTGGCCTGCTAATCATGTCAACCCCAGTATTTTTCTTGGCCTCTCAGCTGCATGCTCTGTATCCATGAATAAACTATTATGACACTCAGCCAAAAAGTAGCTTTCTGTATGAATCAGGATTGTGAGCACACTGTCAATTCAAGTATGTGATATAAAACTGTCTGGTATTGGGTCACATTTAATCCAGGTGTTTTCCCTAACACTGAAGATTACTCCAGCAGATAGGAAGTAGTTATGTTTTAGTAAATATAATGCAGAGGGAACAGTTAACTTCTATTTTGGCTTACAATGATGAAAACTTGTTTTTCTCAGATTATAGCAGTCAGTTTCACATTTAAGATTAAAACAAAAAAAGTTTCATTAAAATTGTAATTATTTTTAGTCACGTATAATTACATGAATAGAAAGCAAACTTCCTGCATAGTAAGTTTACAAGATGGAAGGACAAAGCATGCTACTTTCATGGTGAAGGAATTGTTTGCAGCTTATTCGTAGAGCTTTAAAATGGGTATTGCACTGCAGGTTCAATAAAAGTTCAGTTGATTGCAAAGTCATTGTGTGCGTTGAACTGCATGATCAGAGGATGGAATTAATTTACAGCATGCCTTATTTTCATGAGAATTAAGATGGAAAATCATGCATAACTGAATTAATTTTAAGTTTTACCCACTCATGTTTTTTTCCCACATATTCTTCAAATTGCCAAACACAGGACATATTTTAACTAGGATATACACATTATATTCCAACTGTTTTAGAAAAAACTTAAAATTAAGAGATATCTGGCACCAGTTAGTGCAAAATATTTCAGTGAGTTTCACAAGGATGTATTTATTGATCACAGGCCTGTAGGGCTACTGACTACTCTGCCTTTTTTTAGAAGTCAAGGAAGACATAGAATTTGTTGGGGGGTTTTGTTTGGTGGTTTGTTTTGTTTTGCAAAATGCTATAATACTGGGACAATGGTAGGTCATTTATGAAACATGTTCTGCATTCACTGTGGCTGCTTCAGAGAATTCTCATGTACTAGTAGGCTGACTCGAGTCAAGATTCAACCGTTTTTATTCACCTCTGACTCTACACCTTTTGAGTTTTACCTTCTGTGGCATATACTGAAAAAAATAAAAGAAGAAAACAGAGTAAATGTATTTCCGCATTCTGAACTTGCTTAATTTTCAGCTGAACAGTTTAATTTTATAGTCCCTTTCGTGGCAAAAAGCAAGAAAATCAACAAGTATGACATTCTTTACTCAATATACATTTTATTCATCATTTCTCCCTCTCACCTCAGTTGCTCTCTCCCATCTCTTCTCTCAACTGACCAAAGTATGTCCCGTTTAATGGCTTGTATGTGCTTTAAGAGTTGATATTAATTGGGTTGCCAGTCATAAATTAGATTGTATCCATTATATTTGACTGATATTATACTGGTCAATTGTGACACTAATTACACACTGAAGAAGGAGTATTTGGGAAATTTAGAAAATCACCAGGGAAGAGGGATCTTGAGCTATGCCAAACCAGGTGCCTGTGTCTCTTCTCTGCCTGCTGAGAACTTCAACCTCCTCTCCACATTCTCCCTCTCCTGCTCCCTTTTTTTCCTCCCATTTAGTGACTGCTGCTGTGAGTCCCTATGCATTGATAACCCTCTGATTGAGGTAATTTTCTCTCCCCATGTGTAAGTGACCTGCAAGGTACCTTCTTAAAATCTTGATAAGGCCACAGAATGATATAGCATCCACAGGTCACCAGAGATGGTGATTATAAGACAGTTTTAGAAAACAGCTGAGGCATTTCATGGTTTAAAATGGGCCATTGTGATCATCCTTGCTGATCTTGTGCTCCAGAATTTCATCTGTAATTATCTATGCATCAAGATTTATAATGTGCAATGAAATTATAGTAAATAATTCAGAATCTTTGATCCTGAATTTTTGTCCTAAATCATAGAAAGCTTATGACATCGTTAGAATTTGCTGCATCTCAGCCAACTACACGTATTTTCTCTCTCTTTTGAGAATTACTGTTCCATTCCTACTGTTAAAATTATCTAAATGACAATGTGTAGAAACATTTTGTCCTAGTCATGGTAATAATTTTACTCAGGCCTCCTGCCTGTGCATATGACTTCCAAACAAGTTTTATCTTCCTCAGTTATTGTAAGTCCTCCCTCTCTCTCTCTCTCTCTCTCTTTCTCTTCTCTTTCTTATGTCTGTCTTCAAATCATCATTTATTCATATGCCCACTCATCCTCTTACCTGTTTGGAAGTAGATTGTGTCAAAAATATTATCAGAACATGTGGACACTGGAAGTTGAAAGTGTAGGGAGCCAAGATTTTTTATGTAGAGGAATAGTGAAGAAAAATATAGCATTTCACAAGGAAACTTCTGTGTATTTTCTCTACAAAGGTTAGTAAAAATGAAATAGTCTTATGTAAAAAAATGTATTTGTGCTGTGGCTCCAAAGTTAGTGTCAAATTCGAAAGCCAAATTCTAATGCTTAAGTGTGAAACAGAGAAGTTGTAGTCCTGCTTGAAGTGTGAATCTCGGTGCACTCGTAACTGTGGTGTCACTACTGAAATTTCCACAGCGTGTGTGTAACGTACATTTGAGATACATACTTGGCCCTGTGTTCCTCTCAGTCTCGTGCGTAAAAAATTTGATCTAACCTTCAGGTTATTTTGGGTTTTTTTTCTTAACTGTGGTACTGGGTGTTGCACATTGCTTGTCTACTATCAATTCTTTATGAAGTGGTGGTAAGAAACTAATGACTGAAATAATAAAAGGCAGGACATGTTTCATATAGATAATGTATCTATGAATGAGTGCTCTTCTCCTATCAGCTGATGTGAGATTATTCTTTGGTACAAACTGACCATATCAAGGAGTGTGCAAACAACTTTGGCTTCAGAATCTTCTAACTGCTTTTTCAGCCCGTCCCACTGGTACATATGTAAATGCATATACAAGATTTATTGCATGCTGTCTGGGAAAGCCTCAGCTTAACTCCCTATGTAGAATTGCTCCTAAACTTTGTAGGAATCTTGTAACTTCAGGAGTCCACATGAACTTTGAGAAGCTTTTACTGTTGCTTAGGGGAATGTTTTGCAACTTCTCTATGAAGTGGCAGGACTTTTAAGTATAGAAGACACCTTAAGAAAATTGGTTTTCTCATCTCCAGCTGGTTTTAATGTTGAGGTGACACATAAATTTGATTTAAATTGCTGCTCATTTTTAAAAAAAAAAACCCAAAAAATCTTTCTCAAGGTCAGAAAAAACCTCTGTAAGATTATTAAATGCATACAGGAATCTGCTTATCAAGTCATCATCCACTCCACCCCAATGCCTTTTTAGGATATCTAAGGGCTTTTTTCTCCATTGTTTGTTTTTTGGGTTTTGTTTTGGGGTTTGTTTGGTTTTTTTTGTTTTTTCTAACCAAGAAATTGCATGAGCCAAAGAAAACTGTCATGTCCAGAGGCACACAAGTTTTGCTAACCAGAACAAACTGGTTCATTTAATTCTCTGCTGTTACTCACCTAGTACAGGGCTAGAGCTCATCAGAGTGAAATACATCAGCATGCTGATTAAATGCTCTCATTGAAGTAGCACTCATCACAGCAGTTAATAGTCCATCAGAACAGCATAATCTGAGTATAGGAATACAGTAAATAAGGAAAGATGTGTGTATCCTGATTGGCTAGAAATGAACATCTGCTACTCAGAGAACAGGAATTTGCTTACAGTGCAATTATTGAGAAATAGCCCGGCATTAATTGTGCAAATCAAGTTTTCCCAGCAGATCAGAGTACAAAGAAATGAATGTAAATAAAAAATAAGGGTCAGCGTAATGTGCTTTTTAGCAATCAGGTTAAAACAATTCTTTCAGTATAATTATACATAATGTGTTTTGGCTAGAACAATTTAATTATGTGGATGTACACTGTGAAAGAAAAAAATCAGTGTGCTGTTTGACTGGAGAACTCTTAAGGAACGTGATAACATGATACCATTAGGAAACTCAACAAGACAATCTACATCCATGGGTTAAGAGCAGCAGAAGTCTGAACATCTGTTTCCCGCTATTGAATTCACGAAAGGGGCTTCTCTGCACAGGGAATAAGTGAATAAACAACAGTTGGACAAGGTTCTTTCTGACATTTAACAAAAAATGTTGAAATGTCACGAAAATGACATCAGGTGAGAATGAAATGACTGAAATAAGGGTGTGCTAAGAGTTAGTGAAGCACAGACACACAAGAACAAGCAAAACCTCTACCCATCACTCATGTCACTGTGTAATACAAGAATGGTTAATTAATGAACAGCATACTTTTTGTTCAAAATGGACTACAAGGTGAGATGGAATTGTTTTGGAGAAGTATGTGGTAAAGCATAGTTCCCCAAGATGTTCCTTTAGCCAGGAAAAAAAAAGAAAGTGACAATCAAAAGTGGTGCTATGAAGTGTTACAAAATTCCAGAGACAACTAGATTAAATTAAATGAAAGAAAAAGAGTTTTAGCTTGGATGTGAGATGTGAAATTTTCCCTTTTCTTTTTTTTTTCTTTTTCCCCTGCAATCAAGAGTCTTGGAAAAGGGGAGTAGTAATAATAAAAGAGAAATGGACTCAAGCACCAACTTGCTGCCAAGGGCTGTAATACAATATCTCAGCATTTCAAGGGTAAATCGGTGTGAACTGCGTTTGCCGTCCCTCTGAAAAAAAAAAAAAAAAAAAAAAA
>NW_010338503.1:0-258 GCF_000700745.2 Antrostomus carolinensis
GTCTGGGTGCCCGGTGGGTGACCTCGGGGTGCTCAGGGTGGCCGTGTCCCCAGATGACCCCAGCTGCCTGGGGGGTCAGTGCCTGAAGACCACGCGACGCCCAACGGTGGAAGAGTTCGAACGGTTCCTACCCTGGTTCCTCCACGACCGCCCCAACCTGCAGTGCGCCAAGGGGTAGGTGCCACCAAGATTGGGCACCCAAAGGGGGGACACCCATGAAGAGGCCACAAGTGGGTGTCACTACGAGCAACCACTGGG
>NW_010338503.1:463-1827 GCF_000700745.2 Antrostomus carolinensis
TGATGTAGGGTGGGGGGGGAGCACCCTAGGGTGCTCAGCTGACCCCCCACCCACCCGTGTCCCCCCAGCCTCCCGGTTCATGGCGTACCAGCGCCCGCTGCGCAGCTCGCAGGAGTACACGGCGGCGCTGAGAGCCGCCCGCGCCCTGGCCGAGGAGATCACCAGCACCCTGCGCCGGGTGCCCGGCACCCACCCCGACTTCAGGGTCTTCCCCTACACGTGAGAGACCAGCGTGGGGAGGGGGCTCGGCCCTGGGAGTGGGGGGTGCCCCAGTGACTGGTTACAGGCCAAGATTGGGTGTCCCAGTTCAGGACTGGTGTGGGTGCCCCAGTTTGGGGTCACTGGGGGTTCCCCCGGTAGGGGGACTGGTGTGGGTGCCCCAGTTCAGGATCAGGGTGCCCACTGGGGTGCTGTGGGTGCCCTGGTGCCTGGTTAGGGGTCAGAGTTGGGTGCCCCAGTTCAGGGTCAGAACTGGGTGTCCCAGTTAGGGACTGGCATGGGTGCCTGCTAAGGGGTCAGAGTTGGGTGCCCCAGTTAGGGCTCAGAACTGGGTGTCCCAGTTCAGGACTGGTGTGGGTGCCCCAGTTTGGGGTCAGAAGTGGGTACCCCAGTTAGGGACTGGTGTGGGTGCCCAGATCAGGGTGCCCACCCCGAGGTGCTGTGGGTGCTCTGGTGCCCCAGTTAGGGGTCACAATTGGGTGCCCCAGTTTAGGGTCACAATTGGGTGCTGGGTCAGGGTGCTCAGCCCGGGGTGCTCTGGTGCCTGGTTAGGGGTCAGGACTGGGTGCCCCAGTTCAGGACTGGTGTGGGTGCCCCAGTTCAGGATCAGGGTGCCCACTGGGGTGCTGTGGGTGCCCTGGTGCCTGGTTGGGGGTCAGAAGTAGATGCCCCAGTTAGGGACTGGTGTGGTTCCTCCAGTTAGGGGTCAGAACTGGGTGTCCCAGTTTGGGACTGGTGTGGGTGCCCCAGTTTGGGGTCAGAACTGGGTGTCCCAGTTTGGGGTCAGGGTCCCCATCCCTGTGGGTGCCCCACACGGGTGCTGGGTGCCCGTGTCCTGGTGCCAGCCCCGCGGTGACAGTGCCAGTGACAGCGTCAGTGACAGTGCCATCCCCGGGCAGGGTGACGTACGTGTACTACGAGCAGTACCTGACGGTGGTGGCCGAGGGGGTGGTGACGCTGGCACTGTGCCTTGTCCCCACCTTCGGGGTGTCCTTCCTGCTGCTGGGCATGGACCTGCGCTCCAGCGCTGCCACCCTGCTGACCATCGCCATGATCCTGCTGGACACCGTGGGCGCCATGGCCCTCTGGGGCATCCCCTACAACGCCGTGGCCCTCATCAACCTCGTGGCGGTGCGGGGTGGCAC
>NW_010338504.1:0-223 GCF_000700745.2 Antrostomus carolinensis
ATCGTTTTCCTGCAGAAAAGGGGTTTTGCTGTTTCCCCCCATGCTCTGCCCAGCAGCAGCACCAGTAGCGAGCTGGGGTCCAGGCTGAGGAACTGGTGGGGACAGTCCAGCTAATCTGAGTGATTAATGCCAGGGTGGGACAGGTGACACGGCTGAAGGACATGCAGGAGCCTGTGCCTGGTGCCTGACCACCAATCCCAGTATCACCAGTGCTCCCAGTACC
>NW_010338505.1:0-8992 GCF_000700745.2 Antrostomus carolinensis
TAACTCTACCCTAGCAAAACCAGGACACAACCTCACTCCTTCCTCTTGAAGTCATGTCAGGTTGAGTATTAAAATCCGGAGAGACTCGGTGTCACTAGTGTCATTTTTAACAGGATCGGCAAACCTCCGCTCCTGGTTTGGAAGCCCCTTGCCAGTGTGTGTAAGTAAGTAAGACATGCCAACAGTTTGCCACGTAGCTGTGGAATTTGTCTTCCCAGCCCAGAGGCTGGCTCTGAGCCCCACTTCACCACCTGGTACCAAACAGACTCAGCTCAGAAACGGGGTCCTGGAACAGAAATAAATGTTCCTGTTTGTGTCTGACTACTCGCCCTTCATGAGCCAATTCTCGCATTCCTTTCAACAGGTAGATAGCAAATATTAGTTTAATCTTCAATAAGGATTACTTCTAAGGCAGGAATCACACGTGAATTTGGGAGATCTTTCACATGTGTGCAGCCTTCATGTTTATTTAGGAGAAGGTCACATCAAAGATGAGCACATTACGTTTGAACTGGAAGGTGGGGAGAATTATCTGGCCCAAGTGATTCCAGTGTCTGATTACTTTCATATTTTTAATACAAATATATCCTGAGGCAGGGAAATACCATTATTCCCATTTTCAGTGAAAGAAGAGCGGAGTTAAGTGACTTGCCTAAAATGATACAGGGAAAGTGTGGCAGAAAGAGGTACTGAATCCTTGGCCAACACCAAGCTGTCTTTCTGAGCTTTTAGAGACAACAGCTATTTCCAGCCCCCTTTATTTATTTCTCTAGAAGCCATCATGCCAAAACCTCTGCTAAATTAGAGAGTGAGACTAAAGGAAAGCTTTCAGTGGATTGCTTTTTTCCATAAATGGAAATATCACAAATCATTCTGGGAAAACAGGTCTTTCTGTTCTCATTCCTCTTTGTCTGCTTCTCTCCTTTTGGATGTCTTTTCCTCTGCCTCTGGGTCCCAGTTTTCAGATGTACAGTCCTGGCCATTTAAAAGTGTTCCTACCCTGCAGGAAGGGAGTAGCTTTTCATTCTTTGGAACTTACTATTTTGTGATGGATTGCACTCTGCAGGCAAGCAGGACTTCTGAAAGAGACAAGCTGCACAAAGCGACACAAAAATAAACCGTATCACCAACAATACTGAGCCAGGTTCTCATCGGGGGTAACTCGGTCTGACTCTCGCTGCAGTAGAGCTGATGGCTGCCAGCTGTCCTGGATAGACAGCATGTACCCAAATCATGACCTGGCTGCTTTGGAGGAGGTGTCTCTGAGGGATAAACATGCAGCTAACGTTGATTTTCATGCATCTTAGACATTCAGTCCCACTTGGCAGTACAGCAGGTTGCCTCTGCTCTTAATGCCATGGCTGGGCTACTTCTGTCCCAGTCCAGGCACTTGGAGATGAGGTGCCTGTTGCACCAGTCCTAGCTCCTCTAAACTGCATTTTCCAAAGCTTGTGCAGGTGATAAGGAAATGGTGAGGATCTCATCTGACTCCCAGTAATATGCAGGGGACCTGGGGGCTGATCTGTCATCCCCAGACTTTCTGTCCTGAGGTAAGTCAGAGCTCCTCCCTGCCTCCTTTGCAGCCTGTACATCCCAAAGCAGGCTGCTCAGAGGATGCCCACACCGAGAGACTGAGAAATGGGAGGAAGATCTAGTGGGTGAGCATGAGAAAGATTATGAGGGGAGAGGTTGAACTGCACTGGGAGAGCTGCAGGGAGGAGGTGGAAATGCATGGCTTAAGTTTCTCAGAGGTGTGCAGGAAAAGCCAGAGCATTCTACACCTGCCTGTTTCAGGGTTTGCAGCATGAGATTGCTCAAGTCAGGAAGAATGAGAAGGGCAAAGGGAGACAAGTGCAGAGGAGATATTGCTCTTACTCCCTTGAGGGGGTCTCAGAGCCCTACACACCCTCCCAAATAATGATTTGCTTTTGCTCAGGCATTCAGGAGTATTAACTATAGGGTGGCACATGGCTCTTCCCTCCCTGGCTCTGCAAACTGCACTTGTGGTACAGAAGAAGGCTGTTGTGTCAGACCTCGGCAGCACTGCTGAGAGGCTCCATCCCCCTACCCACACATGGCCACAGAGCTTTCACCAGCACAGGTTCCAGGGAGGCTACTGCACCATCTCAGCAGGCCACATCTCACAGGTCCATCAGAGAATTGCTGAGTGACCTTGGCATAAGAAGTGACATCGAGGCCTTTCCTCCACCGGGATGGCTTCTGAACCATCGCCATCCGTCGCTCACCTACTCCGTGCACTTGCACAGCCGTTTGCACCAGCGCACCCACACCATGCCCTCTTTAACACGTCCCCGTATGGCACGAGGCAGAGGAGGGCTGTCACCCCCATTTTACAAGGTAGGACTCTAAGGCAGAGAGAAGAAATGGTTTTAACAGCATGCCTGTGGCACAGCAAAAACTGAATCTTGTTCTCTTATATTCCCAGTTACCGCATTAATGACCTAAATTCTGCATCCTTTCCCCATCCATTGCCCAGAGGAAATAGGAGGCATGAGGAGAGGGTGTGGTAGCACAGGAAAATAGTCAGTATCCAGAGCCATGGTACTTTGTGCTGAGCATAGACAAAGCAGGGGCTAAAGTAGGACCAACGCTGCCCACCCTGCCCTCACAAACCCCGAGGGGGTTGAGCCGGGGAGGGGGATCAGCCTGGCACAGTGTATCAACCTGCAGTGAAGGGCAGCTCCTCAATGGCACAGCATTTTAAGCAAGGCTGGACACCCCAATGGCCAAGTACCCTGCTGAGCCACATCAGCAAGACCTTTTGGACACTCAGCTCCGGGAGCAGATTTTCAAAGAGCCTGCACTTCCCCCCACAGTGCCTAAGTGCTGAACCTCTAACCCACACGAGTCCATATAAAAGACACCCTGCTCAAGATGCAGCCTCTTTCCCAAGCAGCTTGATTCTTCACATAGGAATTGAACAGGCACAAATACAGCAAGAAATGGAGAAGGGGAGAGGGAGAAGAGAGGAGGCAGAGAAAGGATGGGACAGAGTGAGGTGGTTTCCAGATGCAATGCCTCTTCCCTCCCTGGCTGATTCCAACTGGGGGCTCTGGCTGTGTGCCAGGAGCCTCATCTGGAAGGTACATGCAGGCTTTGCCTGCTCCCCCAGTGTGTACAGGCAGGAGGCACTCAATATTCACGATCTGCTGGGCAAGGAGCTGAAATCTGAGGCTGGAGACTTCCTCAGTGCCTCAGAGAGCAGCAATGTTCATGTGCACTGTACAGCAGTGACTGCAGCCAAAGGAACAGGGTGATGAGCTGCTCATCTGTCACAGGCAGATGGCCCCAGGCAGTCAGGGACAAGCAAGGGAAAAGACCCCCTTCCTGCTGTATCTGCTTTCCTCACAGGTATTTAAGTGGACAAGTAGCAGGGTGTGAGTATGGCAAGGGAATTTGCCTAGCTATGAAGTTTTCCTTCCAGAAGAGCCATGGCTGAGCAGCAAACACTTCTTGAATGAGGTAATTGGATTGGGGATGGGTGATTAATAACCTCCTTTCATAACCTGTGGTTGCAATGCAGGAATAACAATTCAGAGGTACCTGGAGACGCTTTGTTCCTACTTTATTACTTACCTCTTATATGCACAAACACTCCTCTCTACTGTCCCTAGCTTCTCCATGGAAGCTCTTTGAACTAGTAGTTAAAGGTGATAGGTATCTCAGAAGCATCAGATGCAAGCCGACTGGATGCAGAAGAAGCCAAGCTTGGGGACTGACCTAGAGGAACCCACCTACCTGCCTTTTTCAGCTATTTGCTCAGCACTGCCTCCCAAAGCATCCCAAACTTTGGTGCAGGAAGACTTGACTTCAAGAGGAAACTCAGAGGGACTCCTTTGAGCTTGGTTCTTCTTCCAGCTATTCCCAAATACCTGAAGGATCGTTGAAATTCATCTGGAATAAACCTTCCAAAACACAACTCTGGGACCTGACATGGTCCCTGCAGATCTCAGACTTGGTAGGGTTGGCCTAGAGGAGCTCTAGGTTCCTCACAAGCAACTCTTCCTAGAGGCAACAACCACAAGCATGGTGGCTTCACTGTCTCCTGACCCTGACACCCAGCTGGTCCAGCGGCTGGGCTCAGGGCCAGGGTGGTAGGTGGCTTTCCCAGGTTGCCATAGCATTTGTCACTCTCCAGACTCAGGCTCCAAACTCTTCTGAGGAAGGATCGGAAAACCTGAGCCACTTTGGTGATTGACCTCTGGTGAGGGGGCCATGAGATCACCATGCCTATCCATGCACCTCATGCATACACTGCGTCCCTCCTTTCTGGACAGATTATGTCCATCAGTTCTGTGTTAATGGCCGGCCAGTGCAAGAGTCCAGAAGGAAATGTGAGGGAAGGCAGGAGAAAAAGTTGGGGGGAACCCCAGGACATATAATGAAGTTGGTTTCCACATGGTTACCACTGTACGAGCATGAACTTTGAGATACTAGTCAACCAGTGGTCATGATGATGACATGGCTTGAGGATGACCTCTCTGGAGTGGTATTCCCGAGTTCAAGAGGAGAGAGACGTGAATAATGAAATTAAGAGCCTGGTAGACATCCTAGATGACAAAAGACTGGGAAGATGTCGCTGGCTTCCTGTTGGGATGGCTTTGCTGATCATGGAGTGTGTGAAAAAGGATGCCCCATGACTAAAGCTAGAAGAAGGCCCTGTGCATAAACTAGCCTGATGAAACTGAGGGGGACCAGCCCAGCTTCCCTCATTCATGGCAGAAGACGTTGCTCCCTCAGTGCAAAGTATGTTTCATTGCTGAGCTGCATACACACACTTGCATCAAGCTTCTTGTAGCCTCAGTCTTTGAGAGAACACAAGAGGAGGCCCAATAAAGGTTTGCAGAAACAAGCAGTCATATGGAGAAGTAGATTAAGATCTTTTGTTCTTCTCGTACCACACCAGAACAAGAGCATGTATCCTGCCTGTGAAATTAATAGGCAGCAAATTCACAGCTGAGAGAAACGAACGCTTTTCCACCCAAACCTGATCACCCTGCCATACACAGCACTGCTGGGATCCACCCAGGTCATGCCAAGTGAAACACAAACCCCCACGGTTCCGCCAGTGGATGCTGAGGGAAGGGACTCCAACCCTGTGCTTTGCAGCGTGACCCAGCCTCTGGCTCCTCTCCCCATCCCTCCTCCTTCAGAGGCAGGCAGTAGCACCTGTCATACCTGCTGGCCAAAGCCACTGGTGCTCTCCACTGTTGAGCGAGGAGCACTGGGACAGGTGGGCATCAGGCTGGATCCAGATGGCAAATCTCATGTTCCTGTGCAAATAAGAGGGAGATATGTGTGCGAGTGTGCAAGGAGAGTACCTGGGCTTTTAATGAGTATTAATTATACACGAGTGTGCGTGCTGCCTGGGAGGAAGGCAGGGCGGGCACAAAGGGCAATGCAGAGGGCAGCTGTTCCTGCGAGGCAGGTTTTGGTGTTCTCATTTGTTCTTTTTTTCTCTTGTTCCCTAGGGAATTTTAAAGGTCTGTGTAAGCAAATCGATCACTTCCCTGAGGATGCAGATTATGAAGCCGATACAGCAGAATATTTCCTCCGTAAGTCCGCAGGCTCTTCTCCTTGCAATGGCTCGTAGGTGCAAGCGTCGGGTGCCTTTTGTTTTCTGAAAGTAGGGTGGTGGAGATGCTGGGACCTGTGAGGCTCAGTGGGCCAGAGAAGGTGACCCCAGAGCCATGCCACCCGCAGAAAAGATTTCCACTCCCACCTGCCTGTGACTCTGCCCATTAGACAGTGCAAGTTTTGAACTCTTATAGTAACAACCGGTGGTATTTTTTATTAAAGGTAATCAATACAATATAAATCCAGAGTCTTAATTCAAATCAATGGGAGAGCTGCAGAGCGGGCAGAAGGTCAGGAATGGGCTAACTGGGGCAGTGTGAGAGTGTGCAAGTGTGTGTGTGTCCTCCTAAAGCAGAGGAAGTTTGCATTTCCTTACCTGATACTCCAGTTGCATCAAATCTAAGAAATTAGCCAGATGGTGTCCAAGGAGCACCTACCTCTGTCTTCACTTTTCCCCAAACACCACTTAACATACAGAAGCTGCAGATCTAATCTTTGCTGGTTTTAGTGATTTTAGTGCTGGGAATGGGAATACGGACAGTCAGAACCCTTTGAAGAAAAGACCTTCTGCTCACCCAGAACCCCTGGGAGACATGCTATACCCCAGGCACGTGACGTCTCCGAAAGGAAACCTAACCTGAGCTTTGAGTCCAGCCTGGGACATGCGAGTGAGGCTCATGCTGCTTTGCACATGGTGACAGGGAAGTCAGCCTGGCCAGCAGAGCAGATCTGCATCATGTATTGCCTTCCCTGATCACAAGTCAGCCCCAGAAGCAGGAGCTTGCTCTTCCTTTAGCACAGCTGAACAGGAATCACTCCTCCTCTTAGGTCCCCACCTTGCTATCCTGCCCTCTCTCCACAAACCCAACACCTTTTGACATCACATGAAGAGATCTCCCTTCAGAAATCCGAGATAAGAACTTTTGACCTCCCAAGGTTAAGCAGCAGAAGTCTCCAAAGGCCAGGAGTCTTTCAGAATAGCTCCTTGTCATCCAGGCATGCTCCAAGCCAGCTGTGGAGACCCAGCCCTGCGGCAGGGATGAGAGAGATAATTTAGGCTCTGTGAGGCTCATTTGTATGTGAAAAGAGGCAGATCTTATGCTGCTTCCTCTTGGTTTCTCAAACAGTTCTTCATCCACTATAAATTGTAAATAACCCAGGGAGATTGCTTCTTTTAGCCGTCTTTCTGCAGCATCAATCTATTAATTGCTGCATGGGCCCTGAACAGCAGAGCTGAAGACTGGGGTTGATCTGGTTTGGCACAGCGACTGCGCAGGCCGCCTCTGAGGGCAAACCAGCTCTTGCAGAGTTGTTTGGGAGTGAGGAAGCTGCCTGCAGCATCAGCTGCACTTCAGAAAGAAGAGCTGGGGGAAGGGGGCAAACATCTCAAGAAGGATGGGTCTGTTGCCTTAGAGGGAACAAGATCTGAAGACAAAAATTGGCCCAACCTCAGGACCTGATGGTGTCCCCAGGGTGGAGCCCCTTTTAAAAAAGAACCGGGTTCAAAGAGGGATTTGGCAAGTCAATAAAGGACTACTTGAGTCACTCCTGAGGGAAGTGGGATTTCTGCTGGCTTAGACCTGACTGGAGAGGGACCTCACTGAACAGCTTCTTCCCAGGACTTCTGCCAAACCAGAGTCCTTGGGCGCTCTGCATGGGCGATGCCGGCGGTACTGGCAAGAACAGCAGGGAGGTTGTTTATTAGTATCAGACTAGGTGATTCCCTCATTCAGGGGACCAGGACGATTGTGGGGCAGTGTCCATGGCCTGGCTAGGACTTAGACCTTATTTCTGCCAGCCTTCCACATAAGGTGTCTTAGGCTTTTTGAAATCAAATGCCTGTTAGAGAGGAAGCAGAAGCTTTGCTGCATTTCTTTGCTAGAAGAGACTGGAGCTGAGAGCAGATGATACGAGGGAACACCTGAACACCATCAAGAGTCCCCTTCTTTTCACACCAAAGGCTCTGGACCCAGGAAGACTGGCTGAGATTCTGCCCCTCTTTTGCTGGTATGGTCCTCCTGAGGGGCACAAAGCAGGGCTGAGTGAGGCTGCTGTCCTCTCCCATCACATAACACCTGCAGCTCCCCATTTCAGCTGGCAACTTTGTGTTCACCCAACAGACATGAATTTCAGAATTAAGACCCAGATAAAACTGATGTGGTCAGGGCCAGGCTGCAGGACTGACCAAGCATCACTCTAGAAACCCTCTGAACAGTGGATATCTGTTTGATGTTTGCTTACTGCCATTTAAGCTTCACATTGTCAAATTCTGCCTTGCTTTCCAGAAGCTATTAAGATGGTTATTATCACTGTCCTGTTCCCTGAAACACAGCCAGGCAGAACTGGAAAGCAAGCAAGAGAGGTTTTTCCCTGCCTTTTGCATTCCTCATGCCCAGGCAGTGGGCTAGGGCCCCTCTCAAAGAGCCAGTTGCTTCTGCTCTGGTAGGAGCCTGATGCCAACAGGGTCTTTGAAGCATGGTCTCTGCCTGCTTAGGAAAAGTCCTACGCTTGCTTCAGTAGGGTTCATTCTTGCAGGCAAGGAAGGATTAGCTTTCATCCTCCCTTCCAGATCTTTGCTCCACAAACAGAACTGCACCAGCCCGTCTGATATCTTTCATTATCAAGCAAGGCTTCATTTCACACTTTAACAGCTTATTTTCTCTTGGGAAGGGAGGAGGGAAGGCCTTCCTAGTTAAAAAATATGAACATGGGCAACATGAAGTCAGGCAGACTGTTGGTACCCACTGAAGAGCTCAGTGTGTCCACGCCTGCATGTGTGCGTGGCAAAAGTATTCATGCAGCGAAAGTCCCAGCTTTTGCTGCATGAATACTGGAGAGTTCCCCCCAGCAGCCCTGGGGTATGTTCTGCATGCGTGTATGAGCATATACGTGCATCTATGCCATTGCCCTCTGCTGGCTGAGCTCTTCCCGTATCGACCGATGGAGAACGTGCGTGTGTGGGAGCTGGCACATCCAAACCCGTCACTGCCCTCTGGAAGGAGACCAGTCATTTAATCACCAGTTTCAGCCCCGTGTTTCAGCACACAGGGCTTGGACTTTTGCTTCTCAGTCCTCACTGCAGCCACAGAGCAGTGCAGGGCACCAGGAGCCCCTTCCCAGCTCTAAAAAAAAACCTCTCCTTGAGATGCTCGTGCCCTTTTGGGAGGATTTGAGATTGAGCAGCTCTGCAGGAAGCTTTTGCTCTTCTTTGAAGAGCGGGCTCAAGCGGCAGTGCCCCACAGGAGGAGAAGCTGGATGGTGCTGGGGCTCCCTCTCCAGCCCATATTCCCCCAGAAAGGGGAGGAAAAGACAGCATGAGGGGGCACAGGCAGCACGGCCAGGCTCACAGCTCAGCCACCAGCTCTGCAGCCCCCTCCTCCTCCCCGTGCCGGGC
>NW_010338505.1:9035-9462 GCF_000700745.2 Antrostomus carolinensis
CGCTCTCTTTTTTCTGACACATTTTGTTTCTCTCTCCTTCTGTCCTGCAATACCTTTATCCCTACTTGAATTGCTCAACCCCTGCACATTGCCCTCTGTCTCTCCCCTTCTCCCTCACCCACAAAACATACTCGTGTCCCCCATCCCCTCACCCTGGTGCCGTTTCTGTACCCCTTTTTCCTCTCTCTCACACACCTCTCTCTCACACCTGTGCTGTTCTTTCTGCCCTTCTCCCTCTCTCCTCCGCAGGGGCTGTTCGAGCCTCTAGTATTTTCCCGATCCTGAGTGTGATTCTGCTTTTCATGGGTGGACTCTGCATTGCAGCCAGCGAGTTCTACAAAACCCGACACAACATCATCCTTAGTGCCGGCATCTTCTTCGTGTCTGCAGGTAAAGGGATGTACAGGGCCTGACGCCCCGGAGATGC
>NW_010338505.1:9491-10147 GCF_000700745.2 Antrostomus carolinensis
CCTATCTGGGGCATCCCACAGGGGCACGGTTGCCTGGGCAGGACTGTGTGTGTTTCCCAGTCCTGATGAGCCTTATTCAGAGTGAAAGCAGCCTCCCAAGGATGCCTCCTCCCTGCCTGCTCACCTGGCAGAAGCAGGCAGTGGCACCCTGCAGGCAGGGGCTTTCCTAGTGCTTGAGGGGTGCTGGAGGGAGAGGGTTTCCCTGTGACCAGTGTATCTCAGGGACCAGCTTGGAGTGCAGTCCACGGATGTGGTAGGCATGAGAAGAGGGTCTTTCCTGAATTTCCCAATGAAAGCTGCTCACTGGGAGGGGATGGATGGCAGGGGGCCTGGGGCAGGGGTTCAACCCCACAGCCCCACCACCACCACATGTGTGACCCTCCTGATGTCTCCTTCTCTCTCCCTTGCCGGCTGGCTGGTAGGTCTGAGTAATATAATTGGCATCATCGTATACATATCAGCCAACGCTGGAGACCCCTCCAAGAGCGACTCCAAGAAGAACAGCTACTCCTACGGCTGGTCCTTCTACTTCGGGGCCCTGTCCTTCATTATAGCCGAGATGGTGGGAGTGCTGGCTGTCCACATGTTCATAGACCGGCACAAACAGCTGCGCGCCAGCGCTCGTGCCACGGACTACCTCCAGTCCTCCGCCATCA
>NW_010338506.1:0-14137 GCF_000700745.2 Antrostomus carolinensis
CCCGGGGGCCCTTCTCCCCTCAGCAGCCTTCCCGCCAACAGCCGGCCGCGCGCTCCCCCCGCCCTTCGCCAGCCGCCGGCGCGCGCCTCCTCCTTCCCCGCTCCTGGCCTGTGGCTCCCGTCAGGCAGCCGAGGTGCCGCGCCGGCACCCCCCGGTATCCTCCCCGGTACCTCCCAGTGCCCTTCGGCGCCGGCTTTGGAGCAGAAATGGAGCCAGCAATAACTGTCGAGCCTAGCTGCAGACACAGTTACAGAGGTCTGAACTACAGGGTCTTACCTGAGCCTTTCAGTGCCCCTGAAACCTCCACCTCTAAAAACACACCTTTGGCATAGAATGCCCCAAACAAGAGCGTGGTTATTTAGCGTGGTCGTTCCTGGCTAGAGGGGAAAAAAAACCAAACCAAAAAAACCTAACAAAAAAACCCAAGTTGGAGAAGGGAAACGAAAAAAAAAAGGTATTTGTGCCTCTGGCTGGGTGATGAGGGACACAACACTGGGCAGATTGTTCTGAATATCCCTAAGCTGCATCCTTCCTCTGCAGCTGCACCTTCATTGCAGTTATTTCCTCACAGGTGGGGGAAGCTTTCTCCAGGCACCATCCTCCCTCCTTTCACAACCCCCTCCACTGGGAACCGAGAGCTCCCATGCTCCCAAGAGGTGAATTTCAGTCTCAAACAAGCCGTCAGTGCTGCTCCTGCCTCATGCACTTTAGGCTACAGACTTGTGCTGTTGTAACATTACACTGTTCCTACAAAATTAATGAAACATTTGAATTATTCACTGTTCACTTCTATAGAGCGAGCATGAGTAAAACATGGGCTTTACTCTAATGGAGTATAAGTGGAGTTGAGTAGTGCTTTTCAGGTGTGACTACTGTTGTTAAATTCTTCTTAAACAAAAGTGCAGGGACTGCATATCCCTGCTTTTTTAGAGCTCTTGATTTGAACTTAGATTGAAAATCTTGTGATGGTATCAACCAACTTCATAGTCTGCAGAGACAGCTCTCAAAGCCGACAAACCAGAAATAACCCTTGTTATATAGGAATCTCAATACTCTCAGTATGCACAAGCCAGACATTTTGAAAACTTGGTGTTGGTAATCTGACTGCACTTGAGGAATGTGAAACAATGTATATATCTCTAAGGAATGTTTGCTGCTCTGAAAAAGAAAACTACCCAAAACAAAAAAAACCCCAAACAAAAACCCCCACATTACAGCAATGTCACCTACAGCACTGTAGGTGTGAAAGAGTGAGAATACGGGGAAAAGAATCTCAAGCCATATTTCCCTCTCTTGTATAGTTTCCCTGTTTTAACATTAATTGCGAGCATGCAAATAAGCATCATTATCTCAGCTGTGTGATTAGACCTTAAAATACTTACTAGGAAGGCATAAAGTTTAGTACAGTACACTAGATATTTCTCATTTTGATGCAAGAAAAATAAATGGCATATTTTGAAATGCCATGTAACCACAATGTAAAGAAAAAAAAAAAAAAAAGCCTTTAAATTCCATTAAGTTTTAGTAAAACTTTGCATTGCAAATTAGGACGAGATGTTGCAGACTCAGAAGTCTGCTATATTTCATTTCAGAAACTGTTAAATGAGAACATTGCAAACATTTTTGAAATGAGATGCAATTTCTCAGCTCCGGCTGAGTTATTTCACAAATTCTTTTCCTTCTCTAAATTCTTAAAGCTAAACAAGCTTGGAGAAGCCTTAAGAACTGGAACTTCTGTAGCAATCCACAGAACTGAAGAATTCAAATATGGCTGTTTTTATAAATTTATTTTTCTGTACAATCACCCTTTGTATTCAGATAGGCATAAAATTTGTGTATGGTGCCAAAAAGCAGCAATAGCTGTATCAAAACAATACCATAGGATACTTTTGTTTCATGTAAATAGAGATCAACAACTGTAATAGTGATTTAATCTCTTTTGGGTGGAGATATGAGGGAAAGTGGAATGTACATGAGTATTGGAAGCGACATGAACATTTTTTTTCGTATGTCAAGTCGTACCTACCTCTTCTGCCAACCTTCTTACTTTCAGAGACTTACTTTCAGGGGGTGTAACAGTGCTACCATAATGCTGAATACAGGCAGAGCACGCTATGCATGTTCAGCGCTGCAGTGAAGTAGGTTTTTTCAATTACAAAATGAGTTACAGCTGCTCAGGGTCGAGAACTCCCTTCCTTTAGGTGTGAAAGCAAAAGTCATTAAATAATATTTTGAAAAACTATTATGGAGATAATAAGACACTGCTGTCCAAAAGCACAGATATCTGTGGCAAAACTCAGTGCAAGAAATTTGCTTGATCTTGAGAGGTTGCCTTGAATTTTTCTGCTTAGAGCTACATCTGTCTGGGATGGAAGAGACAGCAGACTGTGAGAAAAGCAGATGCTTCTGAGCAGGTTCTGCTCAACTTCTGAGCTGTTTGGTTCTCCTGTGTTCAAGGAAATGGGGCTTTCTGACACACATAAGTTTTTGCTCCTAAAGTTAACACCGAGGCATGGCTTATATTTTTTAAATGAGGAGACAGGATTCCTGAAATATTTCCATATAGATGTTGTGCCCACGTTTGTTTCTCAGGGCAAATGTGGCAGCTTTTTCAATGTTAGTAGCCAAAAGACTTTTTATACTTCCTGTCAGTCCTGGGGTGCTAAGCAGATTTCTGGTTCTGAGGCTGTATGTATGACAACTCACAGAAAACAAATCTGAGCTGAAGTTTTAATCTGTCTGTCCAGAAAAAGAGAAAATTATAGAAAAGATGTAAATTTCAACAAAGTGAAGTGTTAGGGGCTATTTTTGATGCTTTTTTCCTCTTTTTCAACCATTAACACAGTTTTCCTTGCCCCAAGTGAAGGTAAGTTCCAGCAATTTATTTCTTTCCCTGTGCCCTTTAATCCTTTCTTCCCTTCTTCTTTCCCCTGTGATAAAGACAGGTATAGCCACACTCTAAAAGTAACCCAGCAAGTAGAGAACAAACTCTTGAGACCAAAACTTGGGTTTGTAAGTTACGAAAGAATAATAATACAGGAGGGTCCAGTCTCATTATTGTGATGGAGTAATTATTGGACAAAGAATGCAAAAGCAAAAGAGAGGCCAAGACATCACCCGAAAACCAGAAAGCTTTAATATTGTGGCTTTAAAAGGAGTTTCTGTGTGTACGACTTGAGATTTGCTATGGAATTATTTCAGAACAAGTATTTAGTTTTAATTAGCAGGGTGGTATCTTGGTTAATGGCATTCTTTGAATTCTTCAGTGGCTGTGAAATGCTGGGGCCTTATTAAGTTAAAACATAGAGAAAAGCATGAGCCATGGGAGGTGAACACACTTTTCCAATTTCCCAAATTGAATGTTCCAAGCATACACATTCATGGTTTTCAACTTTAAAATATAGTGTTAATTGAAAGAACACAATGAATGTTTATGGAAATGCAGTGGTGCATTCAAGGGTGTAGCCCATCTTCTCAGGTTGTGGATATGCTGCAGCCAGCATTGCTCTGAGCTTTGTTATAGCTGTGCAGCTCCTTCTACACACTCTGCAGCTGATCTGAGAGTACTTTTATGGGATTATCTTGGCTAGAACTACTTCATGCTTTTGTAAGTTTATCAAACAAATAAGTAGAAGATACTTCTAAGCCAGCATAGAAGTTATGTACTTGGAGAGCCAACAGTGATTCACCTCATATTTTCAACTGACTTAGCTACTTAATACTTATATGACTCCAGTCTTCTTTTGGAGAATGGAAGATCTTCAGTGTGAAGCAGAGACCTGCTACTACAGAGTGTAAATACCTTATATGCTCTTTATACATGAAATACATATATAATATATAATAAAATACACTGACTCAGACTAATTGTCCATCTAGCTCAGTATCCTGCCTGTAACTGGCCATAAATGGCTAAGGGAAGAGTAGAAAGTCAGCAGTCTCCTTAGAGATCCTAAAGGAGTCTACATTCAGTATGCAAAATACTAAAAACCCTCTAATAGCCCTCCATAAAGCTGAACCAACTACATGCTTAGCTGACTCCCAGTTCCTGGTAATGCAAATACTACTATAATTCAAAACTGCAGTCTTCTGGAATTAACAGATTAATCTGATTAAATGAGTAAATAATCATCTCATGTTACTCCTAACAGTAACACATTTAGTATTTGCATATGGTTTGAATGAAGGTTGTCAAAGACATGCAAACTAGAGGTTGAAAAATAAAGTTTCTAAATAGATAGAGATCTTGAAATATAAAAGGTGATATAGATTTGGTCTTTGCTGACACCCAAAATGCATTTACACATTTCTCTGTTTAGCTTCTCCCCGCCCCAAGCTTTCGTAATCCTTTGAGAAAACCTTTTCAGACAGTTTATAGAGAACTTTCAGTGTCACATTCCCTTAGTCCTCAGAAACTTGTATCACTCATGAGATCTAGTTCATATGTATACACTCAAAATACACACTATAAACAGAATAAATAGCTGTATAACAAACTGTAAGTGGTCACACATGGCACTGTGGTCTTAAAAGGGGTCATGTCTACTCTTTTTTTATTTTAATAGATAGATACTGTATTCTACAGTTTATAATTTCAAGACGGTTCAAAATAATTTCGTCACAGTGAATTCCAGTGAGAGACAGCAGCCTAAATGCTTAAAAACACACATTCCACACACTTAATTTTTTTCCCTCCAGTGCTATTTGTAACAATTGTGTTGGAAGTCTCTGTGATGTGTTCATGTTGGAATCCAGTCCTTGAAACAGAATTTAAAAATTAATTTTGATACTTGAAAAATGCTGTGACTTTCTATTAGGGAAAGTAGCATAAACAGCAAATAAAAAAAAGGAAAAATACAGCAACAAGTTGAACCTATGTGTCTAAAGCCTTGTTTGGCTTGTTTATGTTTCCTCACCTACATATTTAAATCTAATTAGCAGTCTTATTAGATTATTATCTACTGCCAACCTCATCTCTCCTGTTTCCTTAAATATTGCAGTTAAAAAAGCAATGAAATTACAAAATTATTAAAGCTCAACAATGAGTTAATTAGCATCCGTATAGGAATATTAACTGCAGATATAAAACCAATTATTTCAATAAAAAGGCTATTCCTTTACCCTTATAGCCTAATAAATCCTGGTCTTTCATATCCCTAAATCAAGCCAATCCTGTGCTATAGCTGCATTCTTCACTTTCTGAATTAAGGCTGTAATTAATTTGCCAAATTAGGATTTTAGATACATTAAGTATTTAAAACCTATAGGTGAAAACAGAATGCCGTTAAAATCTGATTCTCAGTCCTTAACTGAAAAATAAAACAGTACATAACCTATTGAAATAGTCTAAATTTTTGTGGACAAAATTTGAAACATGCTTTTAGGTTAAAGATACTGAAAGTTCTGAACAGAATAAACTCATATATTCACTGCTAGTTTAAAAACCATGCCTATTAAAAGATTAGTCTTTTCTTTGGTACCAGACTCCATTCTCATAAGCAGATACTCTAGAGTAGTCCTTTCTTAAGGAGGGACACGTACTACTCCTTGGTAGAACCATTACATAGAAAAAAAACCAAAGTGCTCTCTTTTTTTATTCTTAATAACCGTTAGACTTACAAGTGTTGAAGAGTGACTGTTTTCAAAGCATGTCTCAGCAAAACAAAGGAGCAGTTATTTGATTGGCATAGCCTCCTTTCAACACAGTATAAAATACTCTTTTACTATTACATTAATATCTCCTGTTTTAGAGCACAAAACAAACCCAAAACATTCAGAGTTTGAGCAAGTGATTCCCTCAAGCCTGCTTGGGAAAGCTTCCCTTTGCTGACATGCTGACTTTTCACTAACCTCTTCACAACTCCTATTTCTCTGGGGGACTTTGTTTTGGTTTGGTTTGGGGTTTTTTTGGACAGAGCAGCTAGTTTAGCAGATCTACTTCCTGAAAGACACTAATTAACCCAGTAAATCTACTTCCTCATTCTGTCAGTCTCTCAGGGAATGAGTGTGTTTCAAAGGCTGTTAACCTCATTTGCAGTGTCTTATATATGATTTCAGATTTCGTATACAGTAGTGCTTTCTATTTTCAGGAGCCTATGCTTTAGGAATACTGTGCCTTCATCAGAAAACTTCTGCACAAGCAGTAACTTCTCGTACAAGTTGAGACAGTGATGGTACTATCCAGGGAGTGCTGAACAATGTGCTGAATTCTTCAGCTCAAGCATGGAACATTATGATAGGAAAAGCCAGCATAGGTATATCTAATTAGACTAAGCAAAAAAAAAAAATAAAAATGAAAGGAACTCCTGTGGCGTTTGACTCACTAAATATGGTTATAGGATGCAGAATGTGTACAACTGCTTTTCTCCTGAAAGTGCCTGCAAGCTTTGTTAAGAACTTTTGAATATGATGTCTGTAAACACAGTATGGATATCTGCAAGAATCACACTTGGCTTAGGTCGATGCTTTCCTTTATACTTTTGCCATTTATCTTTAAACATGATTCAACCTCAGAGATTTTATAGAAGTTGTCTTTTTATGAGAAAGGCATAAAAAAATCTCTGAAGTTTCATGACATCAGCATTTGGACAAACAAGCTGGGTGTGGTGAAGCAGCCATACAATGAGTAAATCCTTATATAAAACACATAGTCTTGAGCTCCTTTTGATTTAAGGGGTTTTGTTAGTTTATAGATTCTATTTAAAGCTGTGGAAGCCAAATTGAACCCAAGTTTACGTAACAGCTAGGCTGGGTTCCTGGGCTTTGACATCTTCCCTGAGTCAAATTTGTTCTGGATGCTTTTCTTGTTGCCTACCTTTTTGCAGATTTTGAGAAGAGTTACCCATCAGCAAGGTTAAAGACCTACCAAATGTTGAGATAGTAACTTTCATACAAATATGAGTTGGTATCATCCATTTGTCCAGTAGCACTTAAACTATATTTTCCTTCATTGGGGTTCAAAATCATGATTAAGCTGCTGAAAACTCTTCTCTCACATGTAATTTTTCTCTCTGGACTAGTGAATAAATAGTGCATTAGATACAGCACAATCTGTTACTCAAAGATTTTAAAAATTTTTTTCCCTAAACTATTAATATTTATATCTGAATTTAGCACTGAAACAGAGCTTGATGATTTAATTCTAAACCCACTGGAATCAATAGAATTTTTCATAGAGACTCGCTAGTTGCAAGACTGGTTATTATACACCATTTAACATTTGGCCAAGATTTAGCAGCAAAGGTCAGAATTTAATCCGAAGTAGTGGTTCTGACCAAAGGGAATAGTCCTCCAATCACTTCCCAGTGCTTGCCTGGCACCTAAGTAGCAGAAGACGTTGAAATTCCTAATGAAGCCATCTCTTCAAACTGCTTGGAGTGGGGGTTCAGCCTCTCAACTGTCATCTCTCTGTATATTTTTGGAAGCAGTTCCTGGGTAATCTTGCAGTCCAGTGACAGTCCAGTCCAGTTTTCCAGCTGTACATTCTGTGGGTTTTTTGAAGGAGGACAAGCTGTAGAATCTCCTTTATCTCTGATCTTGAGGAAGAGCAACCTTTATTAATAAATGTGATATTTGTATTGTCCAAGTCAGTGTTTAAAACACTTAAGAGTACTGGGGGTTTTTTAATTGTTATATATTATACTTCAGACATTTTTACTGTACTTCAAGGGTCTTGTTCCTCCAGCCCTTGCTCTATGGAACAATCTCACTTAAAAGAGGGATCTCCCTGTGTTCAGTGGGATGTCCAAGAACAGTAAGACAGGTCCTGTGGTTCAGAACACTGTATTGGAAAAAAAAAATTGTCTTGAAAGATGTATGCTTTTTTGCAAATACTTTATAAAAAAGAAAATAATTAAAATACTTATATTTTATTGGTACTTTTGGCTTCTGTATGTTTTAATGTCATGTGAGAATGCATAGAACGCAAGGTACACATTGTGTCTGCACCAATACTATCATGGCATGTCTTATGTCACTATGCATCATATTAAAATAAAACAACTGACTGCCAATTCCATGCCAGTGAAATGTTTTTTGAGAGGGGAGGGGCTTAGGTGAATTCTGGGGATTTGAGTTCTTGTTTTAGAAGTGGTGCTTGTTATTTTGTTACTGCCTAAGTGACAGTGCTGTTTGGTGGTTGTAAATCCTAGGAGCTGAAAGAGTGCCACTGATGGAAACAAGTGCATTTGATGTAAGTAGTAAATGCAGCCTTGTATAGGGTATTTATTGCAGTGTTAAACTTTATAAATATAGTGCATTGTGCTTTTCTCAGAGAGGAAAACAGAAAGGTGGAAGGATTTGGAAATTTCTGTCAGTTGATAGTAAGGGCATAAGGAGACAGAATTCTCCACAGGGGGAAACAAGTAGGGGTGGATTCTTCAAAGACACTGAGTGGGCAGTCAAAACAGTCCTGAGAAAGGAGCTGTAGTCCCATGCTGCTAGGTGAAGCATCTACACTTTATATTGGTAGCAGGCTACATTGGGTCTTTATCAACGAGACTGAACACAGCTTTGCAAGCAAACAGACTGTGTGGATGCTTCAGCTTTCACCTGTGTGTAAAACTGTAACATGGCTCCTGACATTTTGCCATGCAGCAGCCCACCTAAAAGCTGTGTCTAGAAGAAACAGTGTGTGCTTGCAGCCTCAGCTTTGAGTGGGGTTGGTTGCTGGTTCCATCTTGGCAAATTCCAGAAGGTATAGTATGGCTCTATGTTCCTGGAGCAGGAACATAGAAATAAGTATCAGCAAGTTAAGATTACGATCTCTTTTCTTCTTTAATTGATAAAGTTCTTGCAAAGCTCCCTGTATGAAAAGGGGGAGATGCAGGGAAAGAAAGATTTCCTTACTCAGAGCTCGGCAATTAAGACAAAATTTTCAAATTTGCTTGTCTAAACTTCAAGGGTGCAGTACAAAGAAATTCTAGGAGATCAGGACACATTTGGGAAGCCAGAAGGGTCCAGGGGCTTGGGCATTAACAGAAAAGTCAGAAAATTTCAATTTTACTCCCTGACTTCATAGATTATTTTCTCTCAGCAAGTCACTCCACATCTCTGTTTTCTCACATTAGCATGTTAGAGCTGGGCATTATTTTCACTGTTTGCCAAGTGTCTATCACAACAGGATCCTTGTATTTTTAATGCATAGCAAATTCTGCTACAATATATACAAAGCAAATTCATAAATACAGAATCAGGCCCAGCCTTTGGGCACCAAAGTGTAAAGTCAGATTTTTTGGACTCCTGTGTGCACATTCTTAGGAATTAAGTTTCAAGATGAATGCATCTATTCATCTCTCAGAGCTTTTTAGCTGTTTCTTACCTGTGGAACTTTCCAGTATCCTCTGAGACTTACAGGATGTTGTTGATTAAGATGAAGTGCTTTTTCTGTGAATACTTGTGCATGTGCCATATGTTTTTTAGCACATGGTAAATATTGCTATGGTTAAGTTGAAATGAGGAACAGGCAAGCTGCACCATGTTGTTATTTGCTGTGAAGTGATTTAACAAATGTTTGAACAGCTGTTGCTGAGTAGACCCTGTTGATATAAGTGGTGGAATCATGAGAGCTGGTGTTTTGGTTGTTTACAGCATAAAAGGATCAATCAAATAACTTTCTGCTTGGGTAAAGGACTCTATATAAATGTAATAGAGAGTTATTGTAATTTATTATAAAGTCTGTCAAATCCAGCTTTGTGTATGTATAGTAAGTCTAATGAAGATGCACATTTCTGATCTTCCGGAAAAGGTGATAGAGTTTTGGCTACCCTAGCAGTCAGGACAGGAAAATTGCCTTGGAGAATCAAAACAGTTGCTGATCTTTATATTACTTAAGAAAATTCTTTCAGTTCCAGAAATGAACATTCTCTGAACCGTAATTCGAGGTGGGCCAACAAAGTGACTGCCCCAAAAATTGATCATTTGTAGCAGAAAAACAACACTTCTGTAGATAACACCATTTGCAATGGAAAGGTTCTGCTCTGCCCTAATACTAGCTTGCCGATGAGTTTTAGTAGTAATGTAGGGGAAAGAAATATACTCTGTATACTGTAATGGATGGTATTAAATGAACAGCTAGCGTTCCTGGCATACCACAAACTCACCAAACAGGAAAAGAAAATAAGAGTAGAATATTTTAATGTTTTTTTGTGGAAACCAGATATCCAGATCCCAAAGACCCCATTTGAACTTTCTGCTTGTGGTCTGACATCTGATAAGAACTAATTTGTAACGACAGATTTGACAGTGGGCAGCCAGTAATGATGGAGTCTGGGTTTTCAGCTTGCAGAAAAATGCACCAAATAAAGGCCCTGAATTTTAGCACAGTGAAAGTCTAAATGCTAATTTTGATGCCTGAATTGTTCCTCTCTGAGTATCTGATTGCTAGGACTTGAGTTTGCCAGAGAAGACTCAAAAGGTTTAGTGGTGGCAAGCATGGTGAGCTGTTTGCAAGAAGTGTATACTTGTGGTCAGCAAACCTTGTAGTCTTAGAAGTGCATGGGGCTGATGGTAATGCAGTGAATCCATCCTCGTCCCTTTAGTGTGTTCCTTTGTGCTGCTGTTCTCACTGGGAAAGGCAAGTGTAGAAGAGCCTTAGGAAATTAGTTGCTTTCTTATGAGCTTCATGGAAGAGCTGAGGTGTGATGAGAGGGAGCTGCTAGTGTTTATTCTGTACTTTGGATGATAAAGGAATTTAACATCTGCAATGAAACACTTTTTTATATTTTGGGCTTTCTTCCTCCATCTCCTTTTTGCACTACAATGTATTGCATTGCCCTGGCAACTGAGCAGTTCCTCAGGCTTTTTATAAAAAAGAAAATGTGGTGGAACATAAAAAGGACTTTCTTCTATTAAGGAAAATGGCATACTAAGGTATGACTGTACAAGAAAGCAGTCCTTTCCAGGGGAGTAAAGAATGACTGATATGCCTTTATTGCGAGGAATGCTATGTAACAATAAAACATTCAGTAAAGTTTATATTGCTGCTATGATAACTGAGACGTGATATTTAAATAAAATAGCACTGCTTTTATGAGTGCACACTGTGATATGAGTGAACAACCAAAAAGAAGAGTTTAACTGGTTTTTATTTCTTCTGAAGGATAAAAGCTGTTACCTTGTGTACTGATAGCTGCAAGGGTATTCCAGGTAGCTGATTACTGGAGAGTAAGATAAAGCAGTGGCTCTGACTGTAGAGGCATTGTGCTGCAGCTTCACTAGTTATATGCAATGTGTCTTCATAGTTATTCTGCTTTAGAGGGCAAGCTATCAGAACTTCATGCTTTGAATTAATTGTGTCTATCTTGGAAGTGCAGAAAGAGACATTGTCAAGGTACCCCTGTGCTCATTGCCATGAAGGCAAGGCCATGGAGAATGTCAAGGTGGACTTGAATACAGTCAGTGAGGAAGCTTGTGCTGCAAATTTCTTAATGATATCCCACTTGGCAAGCTTAAAAATGTCTCTGTGTACTCTTTGTTCCTCTTTATTGTAGTATAAGTAAATTCCAAATTGGAAACATAGTGACCATTGCATTTTCAATGTGTAAAAGGTTTTTTTAATTTTATTTTAGTATTGCCACTACAACCTTTTCTATTTCACCTTTTCTTTGATGACTATATTTAAGATAAGTCATTTTAATGAACACTTGGTCTTTCTAATGAGCCACAAAACTGGTCACCTAGACAATCAGTCAAGAAATCAGTAATATTAAGGTAAGTGGTGATGCGCATGTCTTCATGAACTTTAATGCTAGCAATTTCAATCATTATCTCACTGGTAGATAAAAACTGGCCTGCAGATAATGAATCTGCCTTTAGGAAAAGATGAGAAATAGGAGACTGAAAAAAGCACTTGTCTTAATTATGGTAATTATGTTAATTTAAACTTTAAATAATAGGCAACTTGCACTTTATATATTTAATATCTCTGTTAAATGTGGGCATTAAGGACAATCAGACATTTCAGAGATACAGATTCAATCCAACATTTCATGTAAGAAATTATAAAAAGCTTTCTAGGAAAAACAGCAGTATGAAGAAATGAAAAGCTGGGGGAAATGGGCTCTTACATCTATCTCTCTCAAAAATGTACAGTGTCTTAACCAGGGGAAGAAGGATTGTATTTGCAGGTGAAGCACTGAAGCCCATGTATATAGCATAGCTGAGGACCTGACACATAAGTCCACTGGAGACTGTATCTTCCACTGATTCCACTGTCTGAACCAGTTGTCTTAGCTGCTGTCCTATCTACTGGTATGAATCTGAGACTTATTGTACTGAATGTGCCTGGCAGGGTTAGGGCATGTCAAGGCTATTTCCTCTAAAATCAAACTATGAACAGACCTTTCTTTGCTGTCAAATGTCAAGTCTTTATGAATTCAGAAAGAAGAGAGTCATAATCCTGTGTGACTCTATACCCAGATGTGCCCAAGTATTCTGGAAATTATTGTTTTTTCTGCTTCATAGATAGTGATGATATTTACTCTGCTAGTTTTTTATGCTTTCCAAAGCCTCTTTCTTGAACCAAGCAAAAGAATCCTCACATTCATGTTTCTTTCCTGCACAAAACATAATGAATGTTTAACTGTAATGTATAAAATTACTGGATACCTGACTGATTAAACATAGCAGATTCCATATGGAAGTATTTTTTCCTCAGTGAAAACACAGCCTTTTTCTGTACTTATAAAGTAGACTTAAAAGGCATGTAAACATGGTACTTAGGGATGTGGGTCAGTAGTGGACTTGGTATTGTTAGGTTAACAGTTGGACTTGATGATCTTCAGGGTCTTTTCCAACCAAACTGAGTCTATGATAGGTAATAATGCCCTAGAGAAGTGTAGCCATAATCCCCCCAAAATAAAAGCAGTTATTTGTGTATGCAGTGGCTAACTCCATAGAGTGAGAACTACACCATGGTTGCATTTCTGGTAGTCACTGACAACATCATTCATCACTCATAGGCTTTTTTTAATTTTTATTTTTATTTTTTATTTACATCCTTTTTTACCTGGGGAAACAACTGTCTTCCAAGCATCAACCTCATACAAGGTACTTTGTGCAGATGATATTAAAATATGGTAATTGTTAGTATATTATTGCTCAAAATCACAGTACATAGGGAGTGGGGAGTTCTCCTAGGAGTATGGAAGTCAGGGGCTATAAAGAATGCTGTGGCTATTGAAAGGTGAAATCCAATTACCAGTGTCCCAGGTAAGAGATTCCTGAACTAAGTTTTATCTTTGGATGACTTGACTGACCAGTACATTGTATCACACCCTGCATATGAAATCAGTTTCTTGTTACGAGAACACCAACAGCAAACAAAAGAAAGTTGAATTGCCTTTGTCACTCCTATGCTAAGAGCCAGACCATGATTTGGGTTCATGCTGTACAGGAATTTAAACTCAGACTGATTCTCTTGCTTTCAAAAACGTTAGTCCTAGAGGTAGCAAGTGTAAGTGAGGGGGCGATACATAGCAACCCTAGAGAATAGAGTGCATTGTGTCTGCAGTGCTGCAGGTTGTGCAGACTTTCCCAGCTGTCTTTGAACTAGCTAGTTCCACCACTCTTAGCAATGGAGCTACAGCACCATGGAATACCAAACAGCTGAGGATTGCTTTCAAATACACCACTAATAGTGCCTGTGTTAATCTTGACTCACCTAGATGAGCTGCAGTTACTATAGCATGTATGTCCTCACAAATCATTTTTAGGGATGTGGTGGGTTGACCCTGGCTGGATGCCAGATCCCCACCAAAGCCCGCTCTATCGCCCGCCGCCTCAGCAAGATGGGGAGGGGAGAAAATAAGATGGAACACAAAAAAAACCAAACTCGTGGGTTGAGACAAAGGCAGTTTAATAGAAGCAAAGCAAAGCTGCGCGCGCAGAAGCAAAAGAACAAAATATTTATTTTCTACTTCCCATCAGCAGGCGATGTTTGGCCACTTCCCGGGAAGCAGGGCTTTCATACGCATTGCAGTTCCCGGAGGACAAACAGAAGTAACGAATGCCCCCCTTTCCCTCTCTGTTCCCTTTGCTTTTATTTCTGAGCAGACGTCATATGGTATGGAATATCCCTTTGGTCCGTTTGGGTCAGCTGTCCTGGCTGTGTCCCCTCCCAAGACCTTCCCCACCTCCA
>NW_010338506.1:14328-19721 GCF_000700745.2 Antrostomus carolinensis
GATCAGCTGTGCAGGAAAGCAGTAAGGATGGTTTGTGCAGTGACTGAGCAGCTGCACAGCTGTGACGGTAGCAGAGGATGTCAATAAGTTAATTCTGTACCCATACTACAACCTTCAGCTACCACACCAAGACCAATATTGCTTTACATCTCTCTGCACCAACCGCTGCCTGATCCCCTGGCACATTCTTCCCCAAGCAAACCCAGCAGTTCCCGTCAGATTGCTTCTCCATCACCAACAGCTGCTATCTATCTTAGTCTCTAATCTGTGCTATAAAGCAGGCCCATTTTCCAGGCAGTGTTTACTGAAAACACAGGAGCGTGCCTGGCTCCCTTAGCCATACCTCCTCCTTCCCGCCCACTCCCTGGCTGGCAGAATGGCTGTGGAAGTCAGGCTCCAGGACTCTACTGCCTTTGAGAGAATGTGGACTGAAATCACCAGCCTGTAAGACCATTAACACTGACAGGTTTACAGTTTCTTCCTCCGAGGTTCAGAGAGTTCATTATGCTTACAGCTAGTCAGAGTGGTTGACAGTAAAGTGAACAGTAACATGATTGAAATCTTCATTAGAGAGAAAACTGGTGTACTAAAGGAAAGATCTGGGACAGGAGAACACAGTGGAAGATCAAGGCTTTCAGTGAGATAGGTAATTTAAAAATGAAATTTCTAAAAAAAAAAAAATAGAGAAGAGATAATTAAAAGGGTGAAAAACAAATAATAAGGGATAATTATGAGGTCGATGTTACTAACATATGCCACTGGAGGAGAAACTAGATCTTGCTGTAGTGTTTAGTACTAGGAAATGTTCAAATCTTTAATGAAGAAGCACATTTGAAATGTTAACTTCATTGTACTTACTGCTGTAGATTAATTATGGCTAAGACCCACATATTCTATAGTTACACTCATATTTCTCTAGGGCTGCACAATGTTTTGGGAAGTAGAAACCACCTGATGCTGCCTTCAGCAGGATTTTTGTACCTATTTCCTGACAACTGGGATCATGGCAAGATAATTAGGGACTTTGCTTGAATAAAATATTTCTGGATTCCTTTGCAGCTCTGAACTAATGTACCAGTTCCAATCCATCTTGACAGGTGACCTTATTCTAGGGGTGAGAATAGCTGTTTTATTTGGTTTATCCTTACGATATAATCGGATCATCACCTTGTCTGACATGTCCCAATCATTAGCATCTCCCATCATTAGTATACATCACACTGACTGTACTTGCTCACTTTTTTTCAGATGGAACTTGAAGAGAGTAGAAAGGAAGTGGGCTGTATGATTTTTTTTTTCCTTGATAACAGGTCCCTTTCTTGCCTGTTGCTAAAACTCCATGGGCTGTTGAAACAGGATTGTAATGGGGCTATATTCAGCCTGTGAAATACTGGGTGAGCATTCGTGTTTTAAGAGAGACTTTCAGGAGCCTGTACTACTCTTGTTAAAAGCAGTGAGCATCCCTGCACGTCAGTGGAAGCCAGATAAGATTTCAAGTCACATCTTGTATTCTACATACTTTCCTGTGTGTCCAGAAATTTTGATTATCTCCACTCATGACTAGGGGTCATAATAGCTGTTTGAATGTTTAGTCAGATAAGACAAATGCACTTCCATTCTCTCTAGTTATATATTTATTCAGTAATCAACACAACCTTAAAGTTCACAAAAATATTTTTTTTTTCTTTAAATGCTTAATATAGAGGTTAGGAGCAGAGATCTCAAATGGAGATGAAGAGCCACAAGAGGGGTCAGCCAGAATGGCCAGGAGCTGCTCCAGAGTCCCACATGAATGCCAAGGCTGTTTTGCTGTACAGACTTGTCTGATGTCTGGTGTTTTAATATGCTTGGGCACTAGCAGGATATTTTTGCATATGGTAATACGTTTGTATTTTCTGTCCAATGTTTCTCATAACAAATGAGGAGATAGCATATTTTCGCTTAGCATTTTGTTTTCTTGTCAGCAGTTTAGCACAAAGAATACTTCTTCCAAAGAAACTGTAAAATGTATTCAACTGTGGCCTGTCATAACTTTATTCCTCTGTGTTGTGTTTCTTGAGCTGCAGTGTGAATACAGACTAGTGTCTTGTCTGAGTTTCAGCTCTAAATTGCCCCAGTGAGGGAGTTATCGCTGCTTTTAGACATGTCTCTGGCAACAGTGAAAAGAAAACCCACTGTCCTTCTGCATGACTAAAGGAGAAAATCTGATAATCCATTTTGATTTGTTGTGGATGTTAGCAAAAGGCTTGGAGGAATCTGAATGACAGCCACAGTGAAAGTTGGTAGGAAACTCCAGAACGTGGGCACTTGCGCTTGAGAGTAACTAAAACAATTAAATGTTGATCAAAAGTTATATCAGAACTAGGAAGCCTGGTTTTACTTACTGATCTATTAAAAAAGAGACATTTAGAAGCAATATTGAGAAAAGTATAATTTTAAAATGTAATTACCTCAAAAACAAGATCACTGATCTGGAAATAAACTAGTTTAACTAGAAAGCAGTTGCCAAGAGATTTATTCCATGAATTAATTTTTATGCAGTCTGTATTGAAAACTTATGCAATATAGCTGAACAGTTTGTTCCTTTCTTGACAGGAGTTATAATAAATGCCAAGAGCTTGAATATGTAGGGTTTTTATCCTCCTTAGGGGATCTTTCAGAATTAAAAACTTTTGGCAACTATTATTTCCTTTTTGTTTGGAACATCTTTAGAAAGATAAAATGGTAACATTTCACTTAATGAACAAAATGTCTAGAATTTATTTCACTCTTACTACTAAAATGATTGGATCTTGAACAGGATGTTGGGAGAAAACTCATTTAACATTCCTGTCAACCTTGATAATGTTTGCTTCTCCTGCTGGTCTCTTCTATTTTGTCTTTCTCTGGTTTACAGCATCATGAACTGGTAGATCAGAACTACATCTTTAGACATAAAAAACTTGCAGATGGGCAGAGCAAGTTACAAACTGCCCCACATGTCTAAAAATCAATTAACTGATTAAATGGTCCAGTATGTGGTATTTTGATTTGGCTCAGTTGAACATTTGTCCATAATGTCTGTGGAAGTCTTGGAAATTAAAATATGTACATTATAAATTATGTTGTTTGTATCCAATTTAGTATTTTTGAAATATGAAAAAAGCCATTTTGTGGTTTGGCTTTCTCTTGCATTCAAATTCAGAGGTATGTATGGACTTACCGTGCTTTTTCCAGAAGTTTATTTAATCATTAGAAAACTCTTTATTCAAAACAAAATCATAGGTACGTTCCCAGGAAAAGAGGTTATCTTCCACTTAACACTCAGTGGTTCTTATTCAAGAATCATAGTTTGCCCTTGCAGTGGGATGATGAAAAGACAGCAAAATGCTGACAGAAGTTGAAAGTAATTTGTGAAATGGTTTGAAGTTTTATGAGGCATTTGAAACGTTAAATATTTTGTCAGTATTTGCTCATTATAGATCACTACATGTTCTGAAACTTTTCTGACACACTAAGGTCTGTGGAACACTGCAAAGTCCCCTGAGGTGGTGCTCACACACACAGCTGGCTGCTTGCTCCATGCGGACCTGGTCAAGATACAACAGCAAGCAACGCATGGAGCTGGAGGCATCAGGCCCGGCTGTGCTCTGTGCCTGTGTGGGGTCCTCTTAGGCCCTGCTTCTGTGTCGCCTCCACTTAGTAACAACTTCCCCTAGCTTCCAAGAGGCAGGAGCTGCAATTCTTTTCTTCTCTGAAATCAGCTCTTCACTTAGGGAGAGAAACATTTACTCATCTGATGGTGCACCTGAAGCAAAATTGCATGATATGCAGGTATTGATGCCTGCATAGGATTTATTAGTGCAGGTAGGTGAGGAGCAGTTAAAAGGTTTTTCGTTTCAATTTCTTTGACTAGTGCATTAGAGTGAGGATGCTCAGATCCTTTTGTACATATATTTTATTGTACAGTTTGTGTTTTCTCCTGAGATATGCATTATTTCAATTTCAGTCTTTCAGATAAGCTCCAAGGAGAGAGTGCGGTTATTTTAGAGGGATGAAAAAGACAGATGAATTTGCTTTATATCTTTGCTGTCCAAAATGGTAGTTAAAAAAATCAAACGGTGAAAAATGCCCCTTATAGACTCTCTGTTCTGTTATTCAGAGGTAAAAGATAAAAGATAAGACCATTGGCAGCCAGAAACCTATTTCAGCAGCTTCTGAATTGTGTCACAGACAAGTCTGCAAAGACATTTCGTAACATTATTGATAAAGATCAGATAGTATTGAACTGATCTGCAAACACGGACTGAACTTGTGTGTGTCATTGTTTATATGTACTAATCTAGATTTGTGAGCAAGTGGAAGGACAACTTTTCAAGAATTTTGTGGTAAAGTAAGAGGAGTTTATTGCTTAATAACTGTTTTCCAATTGTTCTTTTATTTTGGCTCTGTTCTGATTTTCTGTGCGTGAAAATGAATGAGATATTAGCAAAAAATGTTTCTGACTCACTAATACAGTCATTATTTGACAGAGTAGCAAGCAACTAACATTTCCAGCTTTAAGGGCTAAGACTTTATAAAGGTAAGGTACCAAAGATGATGCAGCAATTGTACTTGACTCTTTTTTCACTGTCAGTGCCTTAATCTAGAGTCCCTATGTTGTTACTGGCTGCTGATTGTCTTATTCAGTGGTTATTTGAAAGTTAGCAAACAAGGATTTCCTCTGAATCTAAAGGAGTGTGGATAGGATGGTGATGGGAGATACTGTTTCCATTCAAACAATAGCTCCAGTCTCCCAGAGCTTGCATTTAATCCTCCTAAATGTTTTTTGAGTTACCAGCCATTCTGCCCTCCTAGAAACATGTTGACTTTTCACATTTGTGTTAATTGTGTTACCTTGGATGTAGATCTACTTCCCAAACTGAGTGGATGTAGATGTTCTTAACAGTGCTTCCTCTTTGGCAGGACAGAATAGACTTTCAGAGGAAAGAAAAGTAAGATCATAAGGAAACAGGATAAAGCAGAGCAAGAAATGAATGGTGTGCTAAGAAAATCTGCATAAATTTTTAAAGTCTGAAAATAGGATATTCTACTTTTTTCCTCCCTGGTCCCCTTGCAAAGGGTCCTATCAACTATGTAATTTAGTCTGTGCCTGGCAGTGAAGCCTGTGACATCACCCCAAGAATAGCCAAGAATTTGAGCTAGTTTTAATTAAATATTTATGCGTGTAATAAAATACAAGATAATTGGAATGCTATTTGTTGGGCAGCATTGGATAAATCTGACAACATCCTGTTCAGCTTTGTACAGGAGAGTAAGAGGTGTTGCCTGCATGCAATAGTGCTGTGATTTATGGAATGAGCCACCCTGGTATGGAACAAGCATCTGCCTCTGTTGTGAGCTTGGAAGCAGGA
>NW_010338506.1:19752-21674 GCF_000700745.2 Antrostomus carolinensis
TCTGCTTTTGCAGCATCTTGCATAAGTCCTGTCTGTGTCTTCAGCCCTGGCATCAAATTCAACTGCTAGGTCTTCTTTAAAAAATGATTAGTGGAACCAATAATAGCTAAGTGCCTCTGTTTAAGTCAGATCTAAGATGTTAAAGATGTCTGCCAGAATTTTCCTGGAGGAATGCAAATTTACAGTAAATGTAGCACTGAAAGCAGAAATATTATTCTCTAATACATTTCTGCACAGATCAGCAGATAAAGCAGATACATTATGGAAGCATGGCAGCAGAGATAGTCTGTCTCAGAGACATTTCATTAATTTTCTGGGAATATAAATCAAGATGATTTCATGTTGAGTAAAGGATAAAATATTTTTGCTCTCATTTCCAGACTGTCAGTAATCATTAAGTACAGTAAAAAGACTGTAAGGAAATTAGCTTTTTGACCCAGTATTCATCAACAGTAGATCCCACAGTGGGAGTAGTCTTAATGAGCAGTTTGCAAGAGAAAGATTTATAAATTTTCATTATGGGCAGACTTTACAAGATTTTTAACTTTGTGGCCTGAATGGAAGCTTTGAAGCAGCTTACTATTTTCTAAGAAAATAGTAAGACTGTCTATGGAACATGAGGAGATATAATACCTTAGAGAAATGGAGATGTGATTAGCTTCCAGGTCTTGGTGTTGAGTTTCTTCTGAATGGCATGTCATCTTGCACTTTTATGTATTTCAAAGGCATCACTTCTCCTGTAAGATCAGCAGAGATGAGATGAGCAATGGCCTTTCAGAGTTGAGACAGAAAATAGATGTAAGTGCAAATGGGCACATACTTTCAACACATTCTAACTCCTTTTCATAGTTCTGCAGTTCCAGACTACAGAGTTTGCAAAGCACACATTTGCTGTACAATGGTTTGATTTTTTTCCTTGCTGTGGGTACCAGCTAGAAATAATCAGTTTAGCCTGATCCCTGATGTGTTTTTGCATAGGAAAAAAGGGGAGAGAAAGGCAGAGAGGAGGTAATGCACTGCTGTTGTTGTGGAGTGTACCTCCTACGGGGTCCTAATCTTAAGGGCCAAAAGCTGAGAACATCAAGCAACTTTAAGCTAACAAGAGAAATGCTTGGCAGTCCTCCTCCATCAGGAATCAGATGTTTGTATATAGCTGTCTCATCTGAAGATTTAACACATGCGTATGCCCCCTCTGCATGACCTTATCACATGGCCCATCCTTACCTGAGCAGAAATGTCCCATACTGGAAGATAATTACTTTTTCTGTTCCACCTCAGCAGAGGCTACTCATTGCCCTGGCTAGTGGGAAGAATAACAGAGACCATTTGGTTGAACTATTCTTAGAGAAACACTACGCAACATCTGCAGAGACAGGTAGAACAGGAGCTGGGATCCCATTAGATTCTTCAAGGGCTGGCACAGCACTTGACAGCTGCCAGTTTGAAGCAGTTGTGCTTCAAATCACTCAGAGACACAGTACTTTATCTAAGAAGGTGTAAGGCTTTCTAGTCCTCCAAAACTGTAGCTAAGAATTGTTGAAATCAGAAACGATGATTTTATAAATTATTTGTTCTTGTGTCTTACTGTTGTTGTCAGAGTTAAATTTCCCTTGGATATCCTTAGGTGAATGTCTGTCTTTCAGGTTCATGAGAATTTGCTGTAGCTTCAAACTGGAGATTGCTTTTATGTCTGTCTTGGTTGTCATTCTGTTTCTTCATAACCTTTAACAAGTATATGATTATTTATTGTATATCATCTCTCATCAAGAAGAGGCTCCTTTTACAGTAAGAATCTCCCCACATAGCTCTTCACCAGAAAAAAAAATGTATTTTTTTTAATATTAAGTGAAGGTAAGATAAGGAGGCAGAAAGTAATTAAAAGGGTTGATGATGCTCAGCTTTTCCAAACCCCCCCCCCCACC
>NW_010338506.1:21713-23968 GCF_000700745.2 Antrostomus carolinensis
TAAATATTTACTTTTCTTCAAGATGTTTCCATCTGAAACAGCATCAAAGCTAATGGCATCCCGTTGCATGTGTGTTACTCCTGGATTCTATACCATAGGAATTTACAATAGTAATAATAATAGTATTTTCAGGAGCAGAGTGCCCATGAAGCCATCCCTGACAATGGTTCATTGCTGAGTGTGACAGAAACACCTCTGCTGCTGAACTGCAAGTACAGCTAGATGAAGTTTAGGTATGTATATCCAAAGGCTTTAGCTAGAATAAAAAAACTAGCATTTTTTGAAAAACAGTACTTGTATAATGCTATGGAAATGGATGTGGCAAGACAGGCTAATTGGACAGCCAACATATTGCACAGTGTGTGCATAGTGTAACTTAAATGCTGAGTCATGCTTACTCTATGCCCATTCCTTTAAGAATTTTGTAGTAAGATCAGTCACATGTCCCTTAAAAAAATGTATTTGATCTTTAATAAGATAATTTTTAATAATCTACTACAATAAAACTGGTCTGCAAAGGCAAAATATATTCCTTTGAAGAATCTTCAGTGCCACTTCACTGAAATTGCGGAGTGTAGCCACTTTTCCTGACCTACCTTATACCTGTGTCTTCTTTATAAGAATATTCTGTTAACATTGCCAACACAGGCTCGATAAGGTAATAGAAAATTAATTTAATTTAGAATAAAAAACTATGAAATGTCAAGGTAAGCTTTGTAAAGACCGTATTGCCATTAGCCCTGGAAAGATGATTGCATCTGCTTTACTTGATGGGAAATTAGAAATATAGAACTTTCTCCTGAGACTTACTACAGTGCATTTAGTTTCCCGAATTTGAAGGAAATCCATACTGCAAGACAAAATGTAGCAAACGACTGGAAAAGAATCAATGACTTAACTAAATCACTTAAAACCAACATTCCTCTTTCATGTTAGAGCAAAGCAGTGTTATGGCTTGAGTTATAATAAATTGCTGCTTAATAAGGCCAGAAGTAAGTCATCTCTTTTCAGCTAATTCCTGTTCAGCTTCCCCAGCTATAAAACACTTATTAAAGAAAGTTTAGCAGCTGTACTGCTCTCTGAGGCATGAAAAATCTTGATTAAGGTCGCTATACTGGAGTCAATGAAGCTTAAACCTTGATATACTGGGACATGAGGAGGGGCCAAATTAGCTTTATACTCCACAGTGTCCTGGTGACCAATCCACAGAAGACTGTTTGTTTTGGACTCTGAAAAGTGGCTTGCCAAACCTCCTGCCTGTGAGATAAGCATCATGTTATCTGTGCCTATCTACAAGGTTAAGAGCAGCCTGAAAAAAGCTGTGGTCACAGAAGAAAAGGGCAGGATAGTTCAAGCAACCTTTGAGGCTGAGCTTCTGGCATAGCTTTTGAGAAAAAAGAATGTCTGTTTCGGGGAAAATGATGACTTTTAAGTTTTTTAGACTTCAGATGCTGGATTTGAGGAATACATTTCAGCTGCTTATTATAGGTGCTGTAATAGCTCTGAAGCAAGCTGGGCCTCACGTTATTTAAATCACCACTTGATATATACTTGAATGTAACTTCATTAAAAGTGTTAATGCAAGGTGATCAGTGATTGATGCAAATTGATTATGTTGATGAAACAAATTTTACTCTGAACCACACAGGTAAAAATCTTAATAAATTAATCATCCTTCATGGATATGGTCTGGTCTTTCACTTAGGTAAGAGAACAAAGTTTCAACTATGTGATCTTTCTCTGATTATTAGAGAAATGACTGTTGAGCTCAGTATATAGACAAGTTACTGCTGTAAACACTAATCAGCTTAGCACAGTACTAATATTAGTGTTGTAGGGCTATTTCCACTGTCAATCAGGATGTTTCTCATTAGGCCTTGAATCTTAATTTTTACCTACAGCTTTTCTAAGCAACAAGGCACATTTCTTGGAATAAATGTCTGGTATTCCTGGACCAGATTCCGTGCTCAACAAAACAGTATAACTCCATGGACCAGCAAAACTGAGTGGGAATGACACAAGTGAGGTTATACTTGTTCATATGAGTGTAACTGCTGGCAGCGGATCACTGACCAGACGGACTTTATGATGTGCTCCATGCAGTTCATTAGCCCTGTTCCAAGTCTGTCTGATCATATCATATCAACCTGCTTCCATCATAGATGTCAGAGTTGGAGAATATTACCCTATGTGTAAACCTTCCTACCCTTTGTGAGAGGGTGTTTCTCCATGTCCTGGTTTTGCTAGGATAGAGT
>NW_010338507.1:0-1591 GCF_000700745.2 Antrostomus carolinensis
GCACCCCGGCCGGGGCTTTACCCACAGCAGCCAAGGCGCACGCCAGCAAACCAGACCGCTCCTGGAAAGCACGTTTATTTGTTTCCCATTATATGCGCATTCATTGCTTGCTGCCAGATGTAAAACACAGAGCTGCGGTTCGCTTCATCTTTGAAAGCATCTCGTTGCAACTGCCTGCACACAAATCAAGAGACCAGACTAAAGACTCCCCCACCACAACATTATTAAAACCTGAATCACTTGGCTGGAAAACCCGCCCTTACAGCGCAGTTCCAATGGATCTGGCCAGGGTGGGGGAAGCCTGCACCCTTCTGTGGCAGATTATTGCCAGACACAGGCTCCTGTGAAATGAATTTCAGATAGGGAACATCTATGGCCATTGTTTTCCTGTCAGGGTAGCCAGGAAGAACACCCTGTGTCTGCTGGGTGACACACAAAAGGCTGCTGAACGTGTGTTAAGGTGCAGGTTTGCACTTGCCTGTGAAGTACCCAGTATGAGCTTACCTTCACCACCACGATCATCTAATGTGGTCCCAGCCACCTTCACTTGTTCTGGGTCCTGGTGCTGGCAGCTGAAGTAGGAAATCAGCATTTGCCCAGGGAAAGGGGTGGCAAGCATGAAGGCTTTCAGTATGTTAAGCTAACTTGATTTGAGAAGAAAGAATCACCTCCCTTTTCATCTACCTGTCATGATGGGGCTAATGTTGTTTGGTGAGATGTTGTCAGCTCCAGTACAATCACCTCAAATATGAGTGGCATGTGTAAATGCTAACTGAAGCTTTTTCTTTGAAAATGGTTTTCAGAACCAAAAGATGACCCTGCTTATAGTTATTCAACTGACCGTAGCCTTCTGGAGGAGGCAAGGTGAGAAAACCACTGCCAAAGGCATAAACTGGAAGAAAACAGGATCAAGCTCTGAGAACTCTGCAGGGTCTGCAGCCCTATCTCAAGAAATGGGCGACTGCCATTTGTCAATCTTCACCACTCTGTGTGCAAGCAATGCAACTTTCAGAGACTTTCTAACCACAGTTCTTTCCAGTTAGTCCTGTATGGCAGATAGTGTTTTAACACAGCACCAGAGGAAGAGAATGGAATGTAAACTTGTTTAACAGTTACAAAAGAAACTATGCAGTTTGTATAAACAGTCTAATCACAAGAGAAGCAGAACTGCTCAAGGACATTTCAGGCTTCACTGCTGGTGAATCTGATCTGAACATCACTGAACTACATCATCATCTGAACTACATCACTCTATCCTCAAATTCCACTAGCATCAAGTCCTGTCTTTATAATGATACTCGGGTGCTGATCCTAAATACCACAACAAAAAAACTATGATAAAAGACGATTCATGTTGTGATACATGAATGAGAAAGAGGTACTAATTCTTGCTAACCACTGATTTGTTGAATTTCAAGGAAAATATTTGCAGGCTTCAGACAAGAAGAAAAGGGGGTACAGGAAGATTGTAAACAGATGTAAGAATAACTACCTCTGATTTATGTTATTACCCTGTTAACAGGTTTCCACTATAGAGATTTGTTTTCTTCACAATATTCAGACCCCAACATACATAATTCTCTCTTTAACA
>NW_010338507.1:1613-21775 GCF_000700745.2 Antrostomus carolinensis
TTCCAGTCGAGAAGTCTCAGTTTACAGTTTGTTTCGTAGTCCACACTACTGGCACAGTTCACCATTCTAAACCTGGACTGCTTCCTTGGGTAACACACAAAGGTACAGCTGGCTACAGCACAGCTGTGGCTGTGTTACAGTATTAAAAAAATAAAAAAATCAAGTAAATGACAATTAAATCTTAGAAGAGGTGAAATTTAGCTGGCTGGTAGGACCTCACTGATTAATTACTTTAAGCTTCAAACTATTCTATTTGCAGTTATTTATACAAAGAGTACAAAAAATAATTTTAAAGAGTGTTTTTTTGATTCTGAGTCTTCCCAGGAAAAAGAAAAATGTCTGCAATTTTTCCCCCCTCTCAGTTTCTCATTGTTAACCTGTTTATTTATCTCCTTAAAAAACAATTTTATATCAATTTAAAACTGTAAGATCTATTTGCTCTGATGGTTTAAGTTTGGAAATCAGATTTGTATGCCAAGACATAACACAAAACCTGCATATTTCTATTATCTAACAAACTGTGCAAAAATCATTACTTCATATTTTTTTCACTTGTCATAATAAATGTGTAATTTTTTTTCATTCGAGAGTCTTCAAGCTATGTTTGGAAAAAAGAAAAATATTTTTCAGTTGATTGTTTGCGTTCCAATATAAACTACTTCCATTTCCCACTGCTAACATGAAATTAGCATAATGATATTCCATACTTAAGAGAAAGTAGGCAATATATCTGTGCTCACTCACAAGTTGCAAGATTTCTGTTTAATAAACACTTAAGTACAGTATTTAAGATTTCCATTATTTTCACATATACAGCAAATATTCAAGTCCATCTTATTTCCTTTATAAAAGCATCCTGATCCAATTTTAATAAAGATAGTATGCTTAAAAAAACTGAAATATATAGTACATTGTTTCTGTACATGCACGTGGCGAGATCCCCTGACAAAAAGTAACAGGAATATGGAATCCTGCAGCTTCATGATTTACACCTCCTTTGGTGAACACAACTTTGTATCACATGATGTAAGTACCATCTTTGTAGTATTTCATGGATTCCAGTTGCTGAGTCATTGCAAGGACATCCTGAAATCCTGTACTGAGTCCGGACATGTGTTGAAAATAAGCTTCCTTCTCCACCTGGACAGTTAGGTTGTTTACGCCAGCATCTTTCAAAATTGCTGTAACCTGAACAGAACACTATGGTTAACTTTAGTATTACACTTTATACGCATCTCACGGTGTCTTGCAATATTCTGGCTCTTAAATACTGTAGATTATAAAGAGTTAAATTTTCTGGCAAGTGAAGACTAGCTTCAGAGGGTATGGTTAGCAAATTCTGCATAATGGGTAATTCTCAGTGTCTTGCATAAGGAAATAAGTATCTTTTTAAGGAAAAGAAAAAGCCAGACAGTTATTAGTACGCCAGTTATAAACCCACGATAAACATCCAGACAGCCCTAGTGTTTACTGCCTGTTTGGAGCATGGAATTCACCTCCTCCTCCTTTACTCAGAGCAGATGTAGTGCCACTTTCAACAGTGAGAAAAAAACCCCCAGACTTGTTCATTTATTTCAGCAGGTGTTGTAGCAAAAAAACACTTTATGCAACTAATTCGAAGCTAGTAAGCAAGGGGAAGTACAGCATTAGAGACCAGCTCTGAGACATTAACTAGTATATATAAAAATAAACACAAATGGCAGCTTCAAACTACAGTCTATGACTGAAAAAGGGCTACAGAGTGAGAAATTAAAATATTAGGGTCTAAAAACCTTGCACCTTACCTGCTGTACAATTCTCTGTTCCATTACATCTGATACCGCTTGCACATGTATTGTACCTGCCACAACACTCGCAGAATGGCACCAAAAATGAGGATCTCTGTAGGATATAACTCCCTCTATTTTTTGAATCTGTAAAGAAATTAACAACAATTAATTAGCAACAATTAATTTAAGGACACATTTTAAACTTGTGTATATACATGGATATTGGTGGTAAGTATTTCACAGGAAAACAAAGAGGTATAGCAAAGCAGCTTTCAAGCTAAGCTGTATACAGAAATATATAGCATTAAAAGGTCACTTTGCTACTACTGTCAAAGACTAGAAGCTACAAGTCAAACTAAATTAAAAACCCCACAGAGTGTAACTGAAAAAAAAATGATTTAGTGCATTGATCACCATAACATCAATGGACAAACCAACCAAAAAGCTGTCAGCATTTAAGCATTTCTAGGGCATCTGTTAGCTCACCATCCAGGACAAGCAGCTATTTAGTTATCACAGCTGGACTTTAATTCAGAGATGTAGTATCTTCCCATAATTTATCATTTTTTGAAATGGATCTTTGTACTGGGTCTGGCTGGGATGGATTGAACTTGTTTTCACAGCAGCCCTGGGGTGCTGTGTTCTGAACTTGTGCATAAAACAATTCTGATAGCACACCAATGTTTTGGCTATTGCTGAAGCCTGCCTGGGCACTGTTCAAGGCTTTCTCTTTTTTCCCCACTCTGCCCTTGCCCCAGTGAACAATCTGGGGGTGGGAAAGAAGTGGGGGAGGAACACAGCTCAGACAGCTGACCCAAGCTGGCCAGAGGGATACTGCATGACACGTTCAGCAAAAAAATCTGGGGTAAGGGAAGAAGGGGGTTTTTTGTCCTCCAAGGTGGCTGTTGTTTAGAGACTACCTGGGTATCAGTCTGCTTGTGGAAGGTGGTACAATGCTTTTTTTTCCTCTCTCCCCTTCATCTGTTAAACTGCCTTTATAATGTCCCCAGAATTCTCCTGCTTTTGCTCTTCCTGTTCCTTCCCCTGTCCCACTGGCAGTGGTGGTGGTAAAGCAGGGGAGTGAGTGGCTGTGCTGAAGCTTGGCTGCTGGATGGAGTCAACCTACAGCAATTATATTGTTTTGCTGTGATGTATTTTTAAAAATGCTTTTCCTATTATCTTCTAATGAATTGCTCTTTGATTGTTCTCAAAAAAATATTTTTCCTCAGTCTCTCAGAATTGCTTTCTGTCCTCCTCTCCCTCCCTCTGAAATCCCACTTTGCACCTTATTTTCCTTTCATTACGTAAGTCTCTGCCAGCCAATTTCCATTCATTCTTTTCTTTCTCATGCAGACAAGAACACACTTTCCCCTCTACTAATTGACAGGACACCACCAGCAAAGTCTTCCTTGCTGCTTCTAGTTGATGCCATCCTTAAAAACCACATAACTAGTTCTTTGCTGGAGAGGACTCTTTGACTGAGGTCTGCACTATGATTCTGGGCAGGAACTTCGAATGAGCCAACAGTGAAGACTAAGTACAGCCTCAAAGCAGATACTGTACTGCAGCAGGCAGGAAGAGAATGGACTAGAATGAAAAAGTATTTAGAAAAAACAGCTTTAGTATTGCCATGTCTCCTACTGTGAACCACCAGGCCCTTCATGATATGGACAAACAGAAAACCTCCAATTACAGGCTCAAGATATAATCCTGTAGCCTGAACTGTAAATACCAAGTTTAAAAAGGCTGCAAGCTTTTGGGAATTGCTACGTTACTTTCTTATTAGTAAGCAGCTTTCCCACAGTGTTACCATACTCATCATGAATCATGAACTACCCATAAAAGCAAAAACCAGTACAAGTTTTTTTAGCCGCAAAACAACTGTAATCATTAGCACTCCTAATCCTCTCACATCCCTGCAAAATAGATTTAGAACAATCTGAGACATGAAGTTGTCTAAGACAACAGAAGCTGTCAGACTGAACTACCTGAGTTTAGCAATTATTAAAAACAGTTATGGCTTTGTATGTTTGTATATGAAGACATTTAGAATTGTAGTTCTGACCTTTTCTAAAGCAGCATGTAGATCTTTCTCCTGTTCTGGAGGTATCCTCAACAAAAGCACTTGACAGGCATCTTTCAAGAGTGGGATAACACTAAGAAAAATCAGTGTAGCAATAAAAAGAGAGCAGAGCGGATCAGCAATGAGCCATCCAAATTGCTGAATAAATATGGTGGATACGATAACACCAACACTGCCAAGAGTGTCTGCTAACACATGCAGAAACACACCTGAAAACAAAATAAACAGAGCAATTAAGTTGAACAGTTCTGTTTAAAATGTACATACATCTTCAACAGCAGAAACACAGTAGGGTTTTTATTAAATATAATAAATTTATTTTGCCTCCTCAAGCTAAACAGAGGCAACTATCTACCTAACCAGGTGCAAAATTAAACAAAACATCTACCTTTTCTAATGTCTAATTACAAACCAATGTAAAAAATACTCCATTTTTACTCTGCAGTGTAATGATCTAGGATTTGCAGATTAAACCAAACATGAATACTCTTGATTTATTAGTGGGATTTGTAGTATCCAGCGCAATCATTTAACTCTGTATAGAGGAGGGACTTACTGATCCTTAACAGAGAATAATAACATCAGTGTAAATGCCTTGGCCTGCATTTTAATGTATCACTTGTTTTCTGTAGGCCAACTCTGCTCCAACTTCATTTTCCAAAGAAAACTGTCTATCTGCTACTGCTAGGAATAATCCTTTACACTGCCTTAATGGTGGGCAGCATTCTCATTGTACACTCAAAGGACACAGAAAAAGAACCTCTAACCATTTGTAAGATCAGTGCTAGTTAAGTGTCAGGATTTCAAACAATATTGAAATAGTTGAGAGTATGGACACACTTCACAAAAATGCCAGACAACAGAACAGCCAGCTGAATTTGGACATAAAATAATGAATGAAATATGAGACTATTAGCCAAAACGCTTATGTTCTGACAAGCTTACACAAAAACTCTTTCATTTTTACATTTTCTTATAAGCCAGGGAGTTGGTAAATATCTACCTTCCAACTACTAGGGAAAAAAATTCTAAGAAGTAGCTATGCTGAAATTTTATATATATTGCCTTTCTTGCATAGCTTCTGATTTGAGATTTCAAAAAAACAGTTTCATGTTTACCACCTGATTTTCTGAATAAGAAATAGAAGCATATTCTAGAGTAGCTGGTCTGCATTTGTTTTTCTGCTTCTTATCCCCACCCCCAGTGTTTTTACACCCAGCTGTCACAGGATACCTAGAAGTATGGTAATATCTTTATACAGAGAGATCTTGCACTTCCATTTCCAGATGGAACTTAGAACTATGGACTTTAAATTCTTTCAATAAGGTTGCAATGACTGTTTATTAATGTTAATGGAATACTGTGGATTAATGCTATTTATTGGTCTTTAGGTATTACCCACATCTAAAAAAGCTATGCAAAGAAGCATTTCAAGTTATGTTTCTTCAAGTTAAACTCATTAATGAAGAAACAGTTTGAGAAATTCACGTATGCCACATTAAATGGCTGCCAGATTACCTCTGGAGATTTTAAAAATGATGCATAGTACCGGGTCTGGTTCTGAAAATCTTCAAAGTCTGCTAGAAATCACATATGCCATTTATGATTCAACCACCTGTACTTGCCTCTCATGTTGGTGTTCATGCCTCCTCCAGAAGCCCCGTGGGAATGTCCATGGCTGTGCCCATGGTCACTGTGGGAATGGCCATGCCCATGGCTGTGGCTGTGCCCGTGGTGAGAGTGGCTGTGATCGTGTGAGTGACAACCTCCCCGAGAAGCCCCGTGGGAGTGAGCGTGGCTAAAGGCACAGATACCAACAAGGTTTACGATCAGCCCTCCAACAGAGACCGGCTGTGAGGGGGAGAAAAGTCGTTAACATCACTACATCTTCCCAGGAGTTCAAGTTCATTTTCTAGAACATGGCAATAATTAGGTACACCTAATAAAGGAAAACTGTGGAAGCATTAACATCAACAGAAGGATTATTCTAATGTGGATTCCTCATCATATTCCTTTCAGCATACAAGCTGGTTTGAAAGGCATTTTCTTTCCTTCTCAAAAAAATCTAATTCTCTCCAACCTCCCCAAACTACTCAATAACCACAACCAAAATGCAAAACTTAGTATCCACAAATCAGGACAAGATAGCAAATTTATTTTTAAGAAGGAGTGATCGATTTTAGCTACTTTCAAAAAGAGATAAAGTAGTTTGAATACAAGCTTTGCTTTGCTTTCATTGTAAAAAAAAATTTAAATTGTGTATCATTTCTAGGGCAGTCTCATTTAAAAATGTACCTACCTGAAGACAGCAACTACTGCTTTATTGGTTGAGTTGTGTTTTTATCTGTCTGTCTATTTTTCTACTCTTCTCTTGAAAAACTAGCATAGATTAAGACTAATTCCAGGTAACAAAGGAGTTAAGCAAATCCTGCTTGTCGGTTATTAGACCATTCCTTGGCTACACAGACTCCGCTCATGTAGAGGGAGTAACCCCTCCCACCACCAACAAACAAAACCCAAAGTGAAAATGGAGCAAATATTGAGGATTAAAAAGAAAAAAAAAAATCAGGCATTGACTCCAGCAATGCGCATTTCTAATTGTGCCTACACAAAAATGTTTCCCCTTGTTACTGAAGAGAGCGGGAGAGCACCAATTTGTGTGCGTGCACGGGAGAGAAAACAAGCAAAGCTTGAAACATGACAAATGAAGGCTTGGATTTGCAGAATTCCGTAACAAAAAATAATAGAAGAAAATGAACTATTGCATTTGAAAGAAAGGGATGGAAGCTTGAAAATTTAACTGAGGAGCCTCTGAAGAGGCTGTGGAAAGTAGAGAGACACAGGTATAATTAAGATTAGCTACACACAGCTTCTTGATTGTTTATGCCACAGTAACTCAGCATAAGGCTATGAATTCTGGATGATTTTTGAGGTTTCTCAGAGACTAATACAAAATCTTTTCTGTGTTAAGTTACACTAGTATATATAACAGAAGAACCGAATTTAGTCTTATACAGATTATTTCCTTAGTATCTTTTGTTGTAGAAAGACTACCATCTAAAAAGATTAGAGCTGTAACATCTTAGAAGAAAAACCCCAATTTAACTGGTACAATGAAATTACATTCACCCCCTATATACTTTCATATTTTAAAACTAGATGTAGTTCACATTTTAAAATTAGAATATGTTAAAAAGTCAAGACAAGGTTTACATCTCTTGCATATGCAATTTTAGCCTCCTTAACTTTTTTTTTTTTTAACTAAGATGAACATAAATGAACCATTAACTGTCAAACAACATTCAAACAGAATGATAAAACTTACAGTTAGCATATTTGTATCTATATCTGGAGGATCCACCAGTCTGGCCACTGATTCCATAAAGACAAAGAAAGCAATTACCATCAGAAAGAGGCCATTAATAAATCCAGAGAGAATTTCTACACGGCCATACCTGAAAGCAAACATATGTACTTTTGAGTGAAGAACAGCTACTCTGAACAAATTTCAAAGTTCTAACAAATAAAGTTATAATACATTTAATACAGCATTAAGATTGCTTTGATTTTTTTCTACAATGCCACAAAATCATGCCTTAATTTCTGGGTTATCTATTTCTGACCAAGAGGTACGTAGTTTGCAACTGTCCAAACATGAACAGTATAAAGCTATAATAATGTATTTTTTTAACATATACTGCACATTCAGGGCTTCAAACTGCTAAACTGCTATGCAAATTAACCATAAAGATTTTGATCACGTCAGCACAATTGCAATCCTTATATAAACACTGACTTTCAACATATTTTTTTTTTTGACATACATAGATATATAGAGTGAAGAAATTTCCACATAATACCGTGGTGAAGTTTTATTTGTAGAGATAAATGAAAATTACATTTCAGACACTTATTCACTGGGTAAGACAGGAATAGGATAAACACAAGCGAAACAGAAGAGACACAGTAAAAAACCCACAGAAGCATGCACCATTAAAATACCCCAAACAGATATTTACAGCAGGGCATTTTAAAAAGGAGCAAGTAGATTGTCCTTAAAGAATGTAACATACATACCCATAGGAAAATATGCGAGTTGCTTTCCACCTTGTCATCAGAGCTGCAAAAAGCCCCATCACTAATGCAGAACAATCAAAAAGCATGTGAAATCCATCAGAAATAAGACCAAGGCTATTGGTCCATACTCCATAAAAAAGCTCCACAAAAGTGAAAGCCTAAAACAAAAGAGAGTTTGAATTTTTCCTTGAGCATTATTAACTTGTAATTTAATGTCTTGGTAGTTAGCAGGAAACTCTTTTTATAGGTCACTTGATAGTTTTCTAAGGTACCGTTCTTAGTATATCTAGACCATTTTCTCCCTCTTCCAATGAAACAAAAATAAGTGATACATTCCAAGTCTATGAAGAGACATTTTTGAACCTACCTTCCCAAAAGCCTTAGACCTAAGAAAACAACCTTCTACAGAAGTAGATTTAAGTTATCATTTAGAATTTTAAACTAACATTGTGCAGACAAAGTTTTAAGCATTTTGTCATTAAACAACCTAACAACTCTGATCTGATCTATTATTGGTGTAAAAGCAATGCTGTCTATACAGCTGTTCTGTAAAAATTTTCTTCACTAACTGTTTGACTGTTTAAATCTTTATAATTAGTTTTGAGAAGGGTACACGAGGAAACTATGTTTTCAATACACACACTTTCCCTGTACGATTTATTATTATTAACTGGCCTGTCTATACTTTCTTTTTTATCTTTCATATTTCATAATGGAATTCCTTAAAGTTATACTTCAAGCTTCTCCTATTTTCTTGGATAACTGCCAAAAAAACCAAGAGAGATCTTTGCAAATGAGGTTCTATCAACCTTGCTTATTGCATGATCTTTTGCTATTTGAAAAAGAGAAGCTAGAAATAAAAGCAGCCTACTCCAAAATTACACTAGCCAATCCCACGCTTACTATTTTGCTGTCCCCATCCTTGAAGGCCTTATTAGTTTCAGCTTGTCTGCTGGTAACATTGAGATACCTTTTCTTAAAGGTACCATCATACTTACTGCTATAACAGTTGCATGTAGAACCACTGACACACTGTAACAACAAATCAAAGTGACTTACCACTTACTGTAACATTAGCATACCAATCTAAACTGTTTCAACATTCCATCTAAGGAAACTACTCTATCAAGGGTCACTTTAAAAACAATCAATCACGGCAACCTTTTAAAGAATAACTCTTCTTACTGTACTATGTATGCACTACTGTGATTTGCTTTGAAAAAAAACATGCACTTACCAGATTCAGGCACAAGAAATAGAAGATCTGCCTAGAATCATACTCCTCAAGGATTTGTTTCAGTGACTCCTTAATAAACCGGGGTAACGACTGCGAGCTGTGCTGTAATGCATCACCCATGAAGTTATAGAGAGGAGTGCCTTCAGGGGAATAGCCAATAAGAGTACCTTTCTGCCCTTTCCTGGAGGGGGAGGACAGGATATTGGCAGCTGCAAGGAAAGTATTGAAGTTTTTGTTGCTGTTTCTAAGCTTCACTGCTATTTTACAATGCGTTTTATCAGCAATACAAGCTTACATGAAATTTGTAGGCAGCAAAGTGATTGTCAACTTTATCTTGAGGTTTCTCATTAGATTTCATTGCTATGCAAGATTAGATCATCACTTCCACAACAGAACAGATCTATTACATTCTTTTTTTGTAGACTGACAGTAAAAGAGCACAAAGTTGCAGGCTCTTTTTATTCAAAAGAATCCATGAAAGCTCATCCAAAAGAATTCTAGGCACATCCATTTTCTGACTGGCTTCCTAGTCACACAGACAACAGGTTTACTAAAGGATAAATAAGAATACGCACACAAAATGAAGAAGACGGCACTCACTACCACCCCTCCAGAAAGAACATGCTCTGTGCTTTCATGGTGCGGTGGCTTGTTCATAGCCCGAAGCTGGTCTGTGATTGGATGTGTCCAAAAGTTGCCGAAAAGCAGTGCACTAATGAAAATAAGAAAGGATCCGTATCGAGCACATGTGGAAGCTTCCATTTTGACAGAGCATATGGACTCCACGTAGAAATCCAGGATCACAACAAAAAAGATGACTGTTACGAAAGGCATGATGAGAGAAGACCAAGACTCTACTTTACTCTGCAACAAAAAATACATTTCAAACAGGATTGTTCACCATTAGACATGACAGTATGTACAGCACTAAATCTAATTCACTTTCACTACAAATGTTTTCAGCAATCCATCAAAACATGAATATTTTTATACTTTCCATTTATCATATAAACCCAACATTCCAGCTATAGAAAGACATATATAGCTAATACGGACTACAGTATGTTAAATACTTTAATGTGTTTAAAAGCAATGCCATATGCAATGCCGTGTTTGCAACAGTCTACTCTCCCTAAGCAGGCATAACAAACATGTCTTTAAATCATAATAATCTCCTCCTCAGGAATAAGAGTCCTGTATTTATACAGTCATTAGTAATTGTGCAATGTTAGTATATGAATCCAGGATATAATATCTGAGCTAGAAAGACGAAATAAAGTTATCACATGAAAGAGGAAATCAGGGTATTGTACAGATACACATCAAAATACAGAAGAAAAATTTAAAACAGAGCTTACTAGAAAAATAAAGATGGCAACTTTGGTGATTTTAAAGATATTTTAAAGGAAAGATTTAAATTGCATTTCAGAAGCAGAAGCATTACAAAAAATGATTTCTTTTTATACTTGCTATCTTACCTCTGTTGTCAGAGAGAGAACAATGACCCATGGGCACAACAGAAGGACAGAAACAAGATGAGACAAAGCTTGAAGACGCTTGGCTCCACCTACATCTACAGATAGTTTTCGGGAAGCCATGTGAAAACCAACCTTACAGCACAATGCCAGTACCAGAAGCAGTACTCCGCCCTGGAAACACAGAAGGATCCCATTAGCATTTCTTGAGAGCCAAATATCTCACTCTAAACAAAGTGACACTTACATGAAAAAAGATTAATATGCTCTCCTTCAACTTCTTAACAAAAGCCCGAGACAGAATATTTCTTTAAATTGTTACTCTAGTTAAAAACCAGTATTATAGCATACATGGTTATACCTATTCACAACAGCCTAATAAGTTTAAACCTCTCAACAGTGTTAACTGGCATACAACAGCAGCAAACTGGTAGCAAACAGCATACGAGGAAAAAGAAAAATCACACAAAACTGGGTTTCCCCATCTTCCATTACCAAAAAACTGCTGAAAGTGTATGTAAACCCCAAAACTGTCATGTCACTTTTGGCTTCTAATCCTTTCATAACTTTTTTACTTGCTTACCTTTAACTGCACCAGATGATACTTCTTCACAACATTTTCTTTCAAAATTATTCTATAAATGAATCACAAGATACACACACAGCATCTCATCTCCCTTAGATTACACTTGCTTTGTGCAGTTACCAGTCTCTCTAACATATGATTTATTTTTATACTAATACTTTCTCAGCTGCTCCATATATTTTTTTTCCTGTTTTAGCCCTCAGCGCAGCCACTTTAGCAACAAGCCGAACCTCACAGAACAACACAATCAGCCAGGTCAATCTGATACAGTCAGATTTTGATACTTAGTTATCCATGCCACTAATTATAATGGGATTATACTACTGAGAAGTATCAGAATCTGTGTCTTCAAATACAAGTGCCTAGTCTAAAGTAAGACTAGGCAAAGACAAGAAGCAGCAACAAAACACAGACACCAAAACTGAGCAAGAAAAGTTATGAACATCCAGAACACTGATGACATGGAGTACTTCAAGATAATTTTAATGAGACTTTTTAGGTTGTGCATTACAGTAAAGTCCTTATCAGCTATACAAGTTGAATATTGTATGGTTTGGTTTGCTGTATTGAAGATGCTTGTACTCAATCAAGATGAAAAAATTACAGTACTAGTTCAATTCCAACATGGGGTGGGGATACTGAACTTCTTCGGTTTTCATTTAGACCTGGATTAGCTCTGAGCTGCTGAAATTCTTACCTACAAAATTTAGATAAATATTAACCTACTAAAACACAAGTTCTTTACCTTGTGATCTGCAACACCCAGGAAAGCAATGATTGTATACAGAACATGAGTAAGAGCACTGTCATGATGTCCCTCAGCTAAATAAAAAAAAAATTAAGGAAGAGTTTCATGTGATGATTTTTTTTTTAAAACCAAAGAACAGGTAGACATATCAGAAGACCATGGGAAGCAGAAGTAAGCAAACTGAGCTTTAAGGTTCGTCAGATCCTTAAAATTTAGGAAATACAAAAATACTTCCATAGAAAATAAATAGTTAAAAATATTTTTTTTTTAAAGAGTATTTTAAAACATGAGAACAGAGTCACTGTTAAAGACTGCACAGTAGTCACAATACAGAATTTATGTTAATTTTGGCAACCAGACTTTGAAAGATATACTCAACAGCATTAAAAATTATACTGATTTTCACTATAAGCACTGAAACAGTGATGTGTCTAAAATATGATCTATACCTTTCCAGTTTCTAAATATTTATAAACTTTAGAAAACAAAGAGTGATTGACAAGCACAATCCAGCAAAGATTAAAATAATGATAGCTTCTAGGAAAATTACTAGAGGGCACTTTAACAATGAATTTACTCACTGAAAACTCAGTGGGTTAATCAATACTATTCCTGAATATACCATCTGCATCTCTAATTCCATGTTTTCATCCTTCTCTGAGAAAGTTTACTTTCACCTTGTTTGCTTTTACCGCCCATCCTTAGATGTATCACTTTTTGTCAGTACACTTCATTATGACGAGAAGACCTGTTAAAAACTTACTTCAGAATCACTTCAAATTAACTCAGTAGCTTTGAAAGCATGTTAGCTGGCTTCCGTTTGCAGTTTAAAGTCCATTGTTGTTGGAGCTACTGCAGGTTATTTCACATCACTTTCCAGTTTAGCAGCTGAGCTGAGATTACCATGTTTGCAAAAGCACAAAACAAACTTTCTGGATATACCAAAAAGACTGCCAGCCAGGCTGTCAACCATTTACTGCACCCACTTAGGCTACAGCCATTATGTCTAGAATTTCTAAAAAAAAAATGAAAGCTGATCAAAAAAGTTTCTGGTAATCCTAAATGGTCTGATACGTGCAAATGGGCAGCGAGCCTTTAACTACAGCTTAAAATCTATAGCTGTGTTCTAAGTTATCAACAAAGTAAGCAATGCCATTCATTTGGCTGTAAGTATCATTATTTAGATGTAAAAGTAAAATCTTATGCTATAATACTCTTGAAAGGTAAGATTCCTGTAAAAAAGTGCAAGCATATTTAATTCAGTGCATTCAATTTCACATTCTCTCTGCTCCAGTAATAACAGGCACTTGCTCTTACACACAACAAGAAAGGATACGATGTTCGGCTATTTTAGCCATGAGGTCATCATTATCAAAAAGCAGTAAGCAGATGACAGCTATGATGAAAAACGCAGCACCTCTTGTCTGTAAAAAAAAACCAAAACAAAAAACCTCAAAGAATCCCAAATATTGTTATGATATTCTGTAACAGATTAATGTTAAAAAAAATCCAGGAAATCAGCCCCCTCCTGCTCCCTTTCCAGATCAATGTAAGCATATTTTAGTTCAGTGAGAAAAATGTTAGGAAAAAAAAGATTTTTTGGAAGAAGTGACCTTGACAATATAATTTTATATTTATTCTGCTTTTTAGATTTATCAGATAACTCAGGGCAAATCACCACTGTAACAAGCCAGAAGCCTGTATCTTACAAACTCTGCTTGATCGCTTCCTTCTTCGTGGTGTGTTTCTGCTTGCCAGAACGCAGGACTACTTAAGTCTGACAATTTAATACTGTGTAGCATCAAGGGGCTATAAACAAGATCTAGTGGAGAAATTGTAGTGTTTTGTCTTGTGGGAAGTAAAAGCTAGAGCACTGTGCAAAGGCTCTGAGAAAGCAGAGCTCCGCAGTGCTTTTGTGAGGAAGTGACAGAGGTAACTGTGCAATCCCAGCTCCCAGAGCTTTCACCACAGTGACGTAAAAAAAGGCAATTTTGGTATTCATCATCCTGGCAAAACACTGAGCTCTACAGCTAAAAATTACTAAAAATCCACCTTCTGAAATCAAGTACAGCTATCACATTCATGTTTTGGAAAGTCAGCTGACTCATCTTTGCCACAGCTCACTTCATAAAGCCGAAACAGTCAACAGGCTTATTGCTCCCTTGTTTCTGCTACCTTAGACATGCAGCTTAACTGCCAAGCATAGCCCACTAAGATACAGATTGACAAAGAACCTCTCTGAAGCTCTACATTTGCCCTTTGGGCGGATGGTTGCAGAAAAAAATTGCCTTCTAGGTTAAAAGCTTTATGCTGGATGCACTGAGCATCTGAATTTGAGGGGGGTGTGCATTGAGTGTCAGATGAAATGACTGCTATTCACTCTAACGCCAGCCTAAAAGTGATCAGGGGACTCCAGCAGCAGTTATGAGACAGATTTCAAAACTCCCAGCCTGACGTGGCATCAAAGCCAGACTTTCTCTTACACAGCAAGTACTCTAGGCTCAGGTATATGACCTCACAAGGTATCTTCCTCCCATTAGTACTGTTTTTGAGGAAAAATGGCCAAGAATGCTAGGTATTGGGATGAGCTCATTCCATTTAGGACCGATTAGGCACAGTTGGTGAACATCTTGCAAAACTGTGTGTAATGGGACTCAATGTTTCAAGTATAGCTCTCTGATTAAGTGAAAGACTGAGCCCAAGTATTCAGCACACACAGGCTCATGCAGACATTACAGTACTTACAGAACTTTTTGTCAGGAGAAGAACAAAAGTATGTGAAAAGCTAGAGACACTGAAGAGGCTAGGCAGGAATCTGGAGACTGTATTGCTGGCTTCCATGCCTAAAGGCCAGGACCACTACAAGCACATATGTCCTTTTGTCAGTTTGAACCTAAAATCCCATCACAAAGAATGCTGAAGTGCAAAAATCATTCTCAAGGTTCCTTTCTGCCTACAAACAGAAAATCTCAGATATGTGCATGGATCTCCAACAGCTTCATCCACTGTTTCTCTCTTAATGTCGTAGTTATTATTTCAAGTGGTAAATCTTGTCATTTCACCACTAATTAAACTAAAATAAGGCACAGTTTCTGTCAACTTAGGTACAAAACCCTGTTTGTTCCAGGTAAGTAAGTACTCGAATTTACAGCATTCACTATTTTTAACATGTGGTAAAATAAATTTTAAATACCTTTGCTGGTCCTCCACCTGAGCTTGTGAACAAGACACTAAGGAGTGACAGCACAACCACATCACTGTGCTCAAACAGCAATAATGTCCTATAAAAAAGTGAAAGAAACACTTACATTGGCTTAAAAGGAGTTTACCTCAGAAGCCTGATATGTATTATTTCAGCTAAAATTCAATGACAGAGCAGTCAAAGTTTTATGCTGTGATTTCAACAGCAAGTTTAAACAATTGTAAAGGATAAATGCAAATCTGTTTGCCTTCACCAGCAACAGATGTAGCTGCAGACAGCTAAATACATCACAAAACAAAGAACTTCCTAACTCAGGGAACAAATTAAAATTATTCATTTATAGATTACTTTAAATTGTACGTTCTTCTACTAACACAAGAAGATACTAACTTGCTCAAGATAGAATTATTATTTCCATTACAATATCTCCTCTAAACCAAAGTTTCCGTCTCCCACAAAAAAAGAGGTCCTGTTCTGCTGTATTGTATTCTGTTCGTTGAGGTGTTGATGGTTTAGTAGTTTATGCAACCTCAGAACCTCCTAGTTGTGGAAAACAAAAAATTCTAACTTGCACACCATCTGTCTCCTTCAGATAGCAAAGACTGACTAACAAGCTACACTGACAGCTCTTCAGAGCAGAACATGAAAGTAATAAATGCTGTCAAGTTTACAAAATGCTTCTGCCATTCTCCACACAGCAATACAACCTGCTAGGGCCCACGTTACTGGTTCTGTTTGGGAAGACTGCAACATTCATTAGTATTCTTAATGAGTACTATTATTCTCAGGTATGCCTTCTCCTGTGTAGAGGATAAAACTTCAACTTCATAAAATGTATCATTTAAGGCTTTACCTTCCTCTCTCTAATAAAAGATGCTTTCTAATACATTAACCTTCATTTTTAGAAGTCTAATGTTATTCTTTTACAGTTACTCAGCACTGCTAACTAACAGCACAGGTGATTTTACTTGGAGTATATGCAGTAATGCAACACAATTCCAACACACCACAGGCATATGACCAGACAAAGCAGTGTCCTGCAACAAATGCAGAAATTGATTCTAGTTCTGGCACAGGAATACAAGCTGCTATCACTAGCTGTCAAGCCATGGACTTAAAACAGTTACATAAACAATTAGGGTTCCATAAATAAGACTAGGCAAATGATGAAAATTACACTCAGTAAAGCAGTCAGTAGTCTTACTGTATCACTCACACCAACAGTTTAAGCACTATCAAGAATTTCACTAGTATCCTGTCAAAGAATGAATGTACAAGTTCTACAGAAAGTTTTATGTAGCCTTCCCAAGCAAAACAGAGTTCACAGGAAAAAGCACGAAGATTCACTTCATAAAATAAAGCAAGAGACTGGGATCATGGGCTGGTGGACAGAAAACAAAAAGCAAATGTGCTAGACAGGGAAAGATCACAAAACTTTGCCTAAAAAGAGAAAACATTCTTTACAGTAAATATATATTTACCTCAGTGGTCCACAAAGAGTAAGGCCAAAAAACCACAAGAGTGAAATGATACATCCCACAACAGCATGCTTAAAAATTTTGATCCACTACAAAAGAAAGGTATTTCATTATCATTTTCTCCACACTGTTAAAATAAACACTCCATTGTTAGCATTCTTTTAGCACAGTAGCTGTTGAAATAGAGGGGAAAACATACGCTCTGCAAGTTCTGCAAAATGTGGAGTATAATGATCTTCTTACTTACTTTGCCAGGCAGCTAAGGTTTGTTTCGACATATGATGAACCAGAATTATTGAATTCTCTTCCTCCACAGTACTAGATTCTATAGTATAGTCTGAGATCTCTTTAACAAAAAGCCTGACAAAAATCCAGTCCATTTACCTGTCAAAGATGCTATTTTGTAATCTATTGTATATATATTTGATAAACATGAATAAAACTAGATAAATTGTCCAAGATAAAGAGACTAAGACCCTAAGTCTACAAATATTTATGCATGTGTTAAATTCTTTCTTCAGGAAGCAGGTTACAATTCAGCTATTCAACACATTAACTTCAAATGCAAGTTTCTGAAGAAAAGTAATTAATTTTGGAAATACATTAAATGAGACAAAGTGCCTATGACAAACATCACATCTTCAAAATCCAGATTTTTTTTTTTTGTAATAGTAAAATAATAAGTGGACAGATTTTTCTGAACACAAATCAAAGCTGTAATTTATTCCTGTTCACACTTTAAAATTTTGCCATACGTGTCTAACCATGAAGACAGTGGACATCTGGAACGCTTCTGAGGCTGTCCTTCAGATTCCCTCTACTTAGCACATACACGGCCAACACTGTGCATAGCTCAAGTTTTTGGGCACATAATTACATAAAACCAAGATGAATATGGAGCAGGTGAAGAGCATCTCTTTCTCACACAACAGCAAACTCTAGCCTTCTCTAACTTCTTGGCATACTGGGAACTCAACGTGGGTCTGAAGAGCAGTTAGACTAGCTCCTTATCACAACACACCACACAGAAAGCACTCTTTTGGCACGGGGGACGTGACTTAGAGCACTTTGACACTCTGGCAGTTCAGAAACTGCCCTTCTAAACTGCCCAAGTCAGCCAAGTAGACTAAGCTCTTTCTGAAAATCCAATCCTCAAAACAGATGCTTATATGGAGACAAGGACTAATCTTTTCACAACACTCTCAAAAGGAGCTGACAAAAGCTAGAAATGCTGATTTGTTTTTCACAGTGCACTAGACACAAAGTTAGGTCGACATCTTCCAAGTGATTTATTCTGCTTTAATTTTTGGCAAGAGCCACATTGTCAAAAATATCTACAAAGATGTAAATCACTATTACAGATGTCAACTCACCTGACGCTTTGTTACCACTTTTCCAGAAGAAAATGGTTTTTGAAACAAAACCATAAAAAAGGCAGACCTATTAAAAGGAGAAAGTTTTTTCTGTTAGTGTATTAGCAGTCAGCTTTTTATTCAAACCAGCTCTAAATACCTAGGTCTCTCACATCGGGCTCAGTTTACAAAACGGTTTCCTCTACATTTTTCATAGAAAGGCCACACTGACCACACTCACTGGTTTTATTTTCCCTGCTGCATTACAGATGTCAGATACCAGTACAAAGGTGATGACAGGTGAACTTAATTTCTGGTCAACTTTAAATGCCAGTTCTTCAGAGAATGGCTAATGAGAGTCTACCTGTGATTTACAAATATCAAAATATCTGATCTCAGAATTTTTGAGGAGAAATAATACTATGTTTTTTACTAGCAAGATACACACACCCAAAGGCTTATGCACATACAGAATGCTGAATACAGTCTTGTTAGAAATGGTAAGAAACAGCACGGACCTTCATCAACCGTGATCAGGAGTAAGTGGTGATGAAAAAAAAAATATGGTGCTTGGGAACATGCAAGCAAGAAGCCCAGAAATGTAAACAAATTTGAAATAAAAGGAAAAAATGCGATTACAAGCATTCCAACTCTGCCAAGCTTATTATAGAAATGCTCTTCCACATCTTATCAGGTAAACATGAAGAAGGATTGTGTCTGTAAAGGTTGTTTCTGTGTATGCCCAATCAGTTTCTACACTTTAGCTTTCAATCAGGGAAAAATACCAGTTGAAGCTTCTAAAAACTACAGAATACAAATTGGAAGCTTTTCTTTTACACCCTTCTTAAGAAAATTCAGATACGCCTGAGTTTCCTATGATCAGTACTGTCATAATGTGACCAGTTTTGAAGTAGCAAAAACTATGAAGTTTCTTGAGGGCAGAGAGGCCTTACAGAGAGATGGGGATAGACTAGAGGGCTGGGCAATCATCAACCGTATGAAATTTAACAAGAGCAAGTGCTGAATTCCCCAGCTGGGACAGAGTAATCCTGGTTATATATACAAACTGGGAGACAAGAGGGTGGAAAGCAGAAAAGACATCAACTTGCCATCAACCCAAAAGGGATCTGGGTTGATGGCAAGTTGATTATGAGTCAGTAGTGTGCGCTGGCAGCCCAAGGGGCCAACCACGTCCTGGGCTGCATCAAGCAGAGCATAGCCGGCCAGTCGAGGGAGGTGATTGTCCCACTCTACGGTGCAAGGGTGTGGCCTCACCTTGAGTACCACCCGCAGTTTCTGGTGACTCAGTATAAGGACATCAAGCTATTAGTGCGTCCACAGAAGGGCAACCACAACGGTGAAAGGTCTCAGGGCAAGACTTAGGAGGGGCAACTGAGGTAACTTGGTTTACTCAGCTTGGAGAAGAGAAGGTTGAGGGATGATCTCATTGCAGTCTACAATGACCTTGTGGGAGCCAGCGGAGAGAGAGGTGCTGATCTCTCCCTGGTGAGCAGTGATAGGACATGAGGAGATGGACTGAAGCTGCCTGAGGGCAAGTCCAGATTGGGCGCTAGGAAAAGATTCTTCAGTGAGTGGGTGGTTGGTCACTGGGACAGGCTCCCCATAAAGTGATCACGGCACCAAGCCTGTCAGAGTTCAAGGAGCATATGGACGATGCTTAGTCGTATGGTTTTGTTTAAGGTAGTTCTGTGAGAAGGAGGGAGTTGGACTTGATGATCCTTACAGGTCTGCTCAAACTTGAGATATTCTATGATTCTGAAATTACAGTGAGCAAAGATATGAAGGAAAAACACTGCTATGAACAGTGTTTCCTGGATCCACTACTATTTCATCTCCTCCTTGATTAACTGGCAATAACCTAATGCAGGGTATAAACGTGACAAAGCTGACAAAGAACACTGTTGACAACATGTGCAGTCACAGTGGCAGTCGAGGCTTCACCTCCTGCGCACTCACCCCAGCTGCACTATGAAGATGAACTGCACGAGGTGGACCGCTTTCAGAAGGTCGTAGGATTCAAACAGCCCCACGGCTTTCAGAAACTTGGTGAAGCACAGCAGCACGATGTACCGAGTCAGCCTGCAAGAGACAGGGCAGTTCACACCCGCGACCACGCACACGCCACCGCCCTCCG